>NC_084629.1:19524535-19804535 GCF_033978795.1 Nerophis ophidion
TGTTTTATATATTTAATAAATTGATTTACGATTTATTATTTCATGTTTGAATTATTCCACAATTTAATAGATTGTTAATTTAAATTAACCGTTTTTAATACATACTTTTTTCACGATTGAAACAGTAATTTCAACATTTAATTACTGTAATGATTTGGCAATTGAATGATTTATTCATTATTTAATGAACATGTGTGTCAGCATTAATGAAGCGCCGAGCCACACATTTTTAAAGTAATTGAATCATGAAATAATTTATTAAAATTTTGATGTAAATAGTGTAATAGTTAAATCAATAACTGATTGCATATTGAATTAATGAAATACATTGTGAAATAATTCAACAGTAAAAACGTTAAATGTTAAATTAATCAATGACACGTCATCACACATTTATATTTTTTTAATTCCAATTTTAATGAACTAATGACACATTCAGGTCATTATTTAATGATTTCATTCTTTATTTTCGACCCTCCATGAATGCTTCACTGCCAGAGAATGTCACCAACATGTCTGCACTGATATCAATAATTAATATTTGTAAATATGATCATATATACAGTGCAGAGAAATTTAATATTTGGTCACTTTTTAAGGCCCCTTCTTTTTCCTTCTACTTTTTTCATATTTGCACTAAAACTTAGAGAGATTATCTTTCCTTCCACAGCAAAACCCATAAAAATTAAACACTATCTTTCCAAATAATTATTATTGTAGCACCTGAAAAATAACTAGAACATTTGATAGGCCCGCCATCTGTGCCCTGGACCTCTGGCCGGGGGTTGCCGTACTTTGAAGATGGTGCCTAGTGTCCGAATCCGTGTGTTTTAGGTATAACTGGACAAACTGAGCGACAGAGTTAGCCTAAAATGTTAGCATGCACACATTAAAATGCTAACACATAGCATGTGTGCTCACATTTCAAGTAACACGTCTGTAAGGTGAATGGCTGTGGAAATAGATGAAAAAGTTATTATGCTTAGGTTAGCTTGCTAGCATGGTATCGTTTGCATGACTCGAGTAAAAGGTTGCAAAACTAGCTCAAAAAGTTAGCAAGCAAATGTTAGCATGCTATCAGTTAGCATCTGTCACATACCAAGTTATATGACTGTAAGGTGTATGGCTGTCTAATTAGAGAGAAAAAAATTAAAGTTAGTAAAAACGTTAGCATGTTAATAATAAAAGTTAGCATGCTTACGTTAGCTTGCTGGCATGCTATCGTTTGCATGCTAACAATTAACAAGTGTCACATACCAAATTATATGAGTCTGGATTAAAAGGTAGCAAAACTAGCTCAAAAAGTTAGCATGCTAACGTTAGCATGCTATCAGTTAGCATATGTCACATACCAAGTTATATGACTGTAAGGTGTATGGCTGTCTAATTAGACAGAAAAACCAGAGTTAGAAAAAAATTTAGCATGTTAATAATAAAAGTTAGCTTGATATCATGCTATCGTTTGCATGCTAACAGTTAACAAGTGTCACGTACCAAGTTATACGACTCTGGAATAAACTGTAGCAAAACTAGCTCAAAAAGTTAGCGTGCTATCAGTCAGCATGTGTCACATACCAAGTTATGACTGTATGGTGTATGGCTGTCTAATTAAACAGAAAAAAAACTAAAGTTAGCATGTTAATAATAAAAGTTAGCATGCTTGATTTAGGTTGCTAACGTTTGCATGCTAACAGTTAACAAGTGTCACGTACCAAGTTATATGACTCTAGGGTAAACTGTAGCAAAACGAACTGAAATGGAAATACATAAAAATTGTATCATGCTTAAGTTAGCTACCAAGTTATATGACTGTAAGGTGTATGGCTGTCTAATTAGAGAGAAAAAAACTAAAGTTCGCATTTTAATAATAAAAGTTATCACGCTTTAAGGCCTACTGAAATGAGATTTTATTTAAACGGGGATAGCAGGTCCATTCTATGTCATACTTGATCATTTCGCGATATTGCCATATTTTTGCTGAAAGGATTTAGTAGAGAACATCCACGATAAAGTTCGCAACTTTTGGCCGCTAACAGAAAAGCCCTGTCTTTAACGGAAGTCGCAGACGATGACGTCACATGTTGATGGCTCCTCACATATTCACATTGTTTTTAATGGGAGCCTCCAACAAAAACAGCTATTTGGACCGAGAAAACGACAATTTCCCCATTAATTTGAGCGAGGATGAAAGATTCGTGTTTGAGGATATTGATAACGACGAACTAGAAAAAAAAAAGTTTAAAAAAAAAAACGCGATTGCATTGGGACGGATTCCGATGTTTTTAAACACATTTACTAGGATAATTCTGGGAAATCCCTTATCTTTCTATTGTGTTGCTAGTGTTTTAGTGAGTTTAACAGTACCTGATAGTCGGAGGTGTGTGTCTCCACGGGTGACTTGACGCGCAGTGTCTCAGGGGAGTCGACGGCAGCTTTATGGATGGCACAAGCTCAGCTGATCTCCGGTAAGTGGCGACTTTTTACCACAATTTTCTCACCGAAACTTGCTGGTTGACATTCGGACAGGATTCATGTTCGCTTGACCACTCTGATCCATAGTAAAGTTTCACCTCCAGGAATTTTAAACAAGGAATCACCGTGTGTTTGTGTGGCTAAAGGCTAAAGCTTCCCAACTCCATCTCTCTACTGTGACTTCTCCATTATTAATTGAACAAATTGCAAAAGATTCAGCAACACAGATGTCCAAAATACTGTGTAATTATGCGGTTAAAGCAGACGACTTTTAGCTGTGTGTGTGTGCAGCGCTCATATTTCCTAAAAACCCGTGACGTCTTGCGTACACGTCATCATTACGCGATGTTTTCAAGACGAAACTCCCGGGAAATTTAAAATTGTAATTTAGTAAACTAAAAAGTCCGTATTGGCATGTGTTGCAATGTTAATATTTCATCATTGATATATAAACTATAAGACTGCATGGTCGGTAGTAGTGGGTTTCAGTAGGCCTTTAAGTTAGCTTGCTGGGCAGCACGGTGAAAGAGGGGTTAGTGTGTCTGCCTCACAATACGAAGGGCCCGACTTGTCCTGGGTTCAATCCCGGGCTCAGAATCTTTCTGTGTGGAGTTTGCAAGTCCTCCCCGTGAATGTGTGGGTTCCCTCCGGGTATGAGGTAACGACTTGTCCAGGGTGTACCCTGCCTTCCGCCCGATTGTAGCTGAGATAGGCAACAGCGCCGCCTGCGATCCCAAAAGGGAATAAGCGGTAGAAAATAGATGGAAGTTAGCTTGCTAGCACTGCTATTGTTTGCATGCTAACAGTTAACAAGTGTCACATACCAAGTTATATGACTGTAAGGTGTAAGGCTGTCTAATCTAGCATGCTAACATTAGCATGTTAGCAGTTAACACAGCAAGTTATTATTTTTAATGGGGTATTTCAATAATATTAATTATTATTAAGGTGCTACAATAACATTATCATTATTATTATTATGGAAGTATAGAACTTTTACCAACAAGGTGGTGGTATTAATAAGAATATTTAATGAAAAAAAAGGATGTTTTGGTGTGGATGCTGACTTGGACACATTTCATGGTGACCCTTGTGTCGCCTTAACGCTCCTTTAGCAACGCAGTAGTGTACACAACAACACACTTGGTATTGTACACACTGTAACACACTTAGTAGTGTACATAACAACACACTTGGTACTGTACATACTGTAACACACTTAGTAGTGTACATAACAACACACTTGGTAATGTACATACTGTAACACACTTAGTAGTGTACATAACAACACACTTAGTACTGTACATACTGTAACACACTTAGAACTGTACATAACACACTTGGTCCTGTACACACTGTAACACACTTAGTAGTGTACATAACAACACACTTGGTACTGTACACACTGTAACACACTTAGTAGTGTACAAAACAACACTTGGTACTGTACACACTGTAACACACTTAGTAGTGTACATAACAACACACGTGGTACTGTACATACTGTAACACACTTAGTAGTGTACATAACAACACACTTGGTACTGTACATACTGTAACACACTTAGTAGTGTACATAACAACACACTTGGTACTGTACATACTGTAACACACTTAGTAGTGTACATAACAACACACTTGGTACTGGTACTGTACACACTGTAACACACATAGTAGTGTACATAACAACACACTCAGTACTTCACACACTGTAACACACTTAGTAGTGTACATAACAACACACTCGGTACTGTACACACTGTAACACACATAGTAGTGTACATAACAACACACTCGGTACTGTACACACTGTAACACACTTAGTCGTGTACATAACAACACACTCGGTACTGTACACACTGTAACACACATAGTAGTGTACATAACAACACACTTGGTATTGTACACACTGTAACACACTTAGTAGTGTACATAACGACACACTTGGTATTGTACACACTGTAACACACTTAGTAGTGTACATAACAACACACTTGGTACTGTACATACTGTAACACACTTAGTAGTGTACATAACAACACACTTGGTAATGTACATACTGTAACACACTTAGTAGTGTACATAACAACACACTTAGTACTGTACATACTGTAACACACTTAGTACTGTACATAACAACACACTTGGTCCTGTACACACTGTAACACACTTAGTAGTGTACATAACAACACACTTGGTACTGTACACACTGTAACACACTTAGTAGTGTACAAAACAACACTTGGTACTGTACACACTGTAACACACTTAGTAGTGTACATAACAACACACGTGGTACTGTACATACTGTAACACACTTAGTAGTGTACATAACAACACACTTGGTACTGTACATACTGTAACACACTTAGTAGTGTACATAACAACACACTTGGTACTGTACACACTGTAACACACTTAGTAGTGTACATAACAACACACTTGGTACTGTACATGCTGTAACACACTTAGTAGTGTACATAACAACACACTTGGAACTGTACATACTGTAACACACTTAGTAGTGTACATAACAACACACTTGGTAATGGTACTGTACACACTGTAACACACATAGTAGTGTACATAACAACACACTCAGTACTTCACACACTGTAACACACTTAGTAGTGTACATAACAACACACTCGGTACTGTACACACTGTAACACACATAGTAGTGTACATAACAACACACTCGGTACTGTACACACTGTAACACACTTAGTCGTGTACATAACAACACACTCGGTACTGTACACACTGTAACACACATAGTAGTGTACATAACAACACACTTGGTATTGTACACACTGTAACACACTTAGTAGTGTACATAACAACACACTCAGTACTGTACACACTGTAACACACTTAGTAGTGTACATAACAACACACTCGGTACTGTACACACTGTAACACACATAGTAGTGTACATAACAACACACTTGGTAGTGTACATACTGTAACACACTTAGTAGTGTACATAATAACACAATTGGTACTGTACACACTGTAACACACTTATTAGTGTACATAACAACACACTTGGTACTGTACACACTGTAACACACTTAGTAGTGTACATAACAACACACTCAGTACTGTACACACTGTAACACACATAGTAGTGTACATAACAACACACTTGGTATTGTACATACTGTAACACACTTAGTAGTGTACATAACAACACCCTTGGTACTGTACACACTGTAACACACTTAGTAGTGTACATAACAACACACTCAGTACTGTACACACTGTAACACACTTAGTAGTGTACATAACAACACACTCGGTACTGTACACACTGTAACACACATAGTAGTGTACATAACAACACACTTGGTATTGTACACACTGTAACACACTTAGTAGTGTACATAACAACACACTCAGTACTGTACACACTGTAACACACTTAGTCGTGTACATAACAACACACTCGGTACTGTACACACTGTAACACACATAGTAGTGTACATAACAACACACTTGGTATTGTACACACTGTAACACACTTAGTAGTGTACATAACGACACACTTGGTATTGTACACACTGTAACACACTTAGTAGTGTACATAACAACACACTTGGTACTGTACATACTGTAACACACTTAGTAGTGTACATAACAACACACTTGGTAATGTACATACTGTAACACACTTAGTAGTGTACATAACAACACACTTAGTACTGTACATACTGTAACACACTTAGTACTGTACATAACAACACACTTGGTCCTGTACACACTGTAACACACTTAGTAGTGTACATAACAACACACTTGGTACTGTACACACTGTAACACACTTAGTAGTGTACATAACAACACACTTGGTAGTGTACATACTGTAACACACTTAGTAGT
This sequence comes from Nerophis ophidion, assembly GCF_033978795.1. Lineage (NCBI taxonomy): Eukaryota > Metazoa > Chordata > Actinopteri > Syngnathiformes > Syngnathidae > Nerophis > Nerophis ophidion. Next base: position 19,530,890 of record NC_084629.1, read on the forward strand.
GTACATAATAACACAATTGGTACTGTACACACTGTAACACACTTATTAGTGTACATAACAACACACTTGGTACTGTACACACTGTAACACACTTAGTAGTGTACATAACAACACACTCAGTACTGTACACACTGTAACACACATAGTAGTGTACATAACAACACACTTGGTATTGTACATACTGTAACACACTTAGTAGTGTACATAACAACACCCTTGGTACTGTACACACTGTAACACACTTAGTAGTGTACATAACAACACACTCAGTACTGTACACACTGTAACACACATAGTAGTGTACATAACAACACACTTGGTATTGTACATACTGTAACACACTTAGTAGTGTACATAACAACACCCTTGGTACTGTACACACTGTAACACACTTAGTAGTGTACATAACAACACACTCAGTACTGTACACACTGTAACACACTTAGTCGTGTACATAACAACACACTCGGTACTGTACACACTGTAACACACATAGTAGTGTACATAACAACACACTTGGTATTGTACACACTGTAACACACTTAGTAGTGTACATAACGACACACTTGGTATTGTACACACTGTAACACACTTAGTAGTGTACATAACAACACACTTGGTACTGTACATACTGTAACACACTTAGTAGTGTACATAACAACACACTTGGTAATGTACATACTGTAACACACTTAGTAGTGTACATAACAACACACTTAGTACTGTACATACTGTAACACACTTAGTACTGTACATAACAACACACTTGGTCCTGTACACACTGTAACACACTTAGTAGTGTACATAACAACACACTTGGTACTGTACACACTGTAACACACTTAGTAGTGTACAAAACAACACTTGGTACTGTACACACTGTAACACACTTAGTAGTGTACATAACAACACACGTGGTACTGTACATACTGTAACACACTTAGTAGTGTACATAACAACACACTTGGTACTGTACATACTGTAACACACTTAGTAGTGTACATAACAACACACTTGGTACTGTACACACTGTAACACACTTAGTAGTGTACATAACAACACACTTGGTACTGTACATGCTGTAACACACTTAGTAGTGTACATAACAACACACTTGGAACTGTACATACTGTAACACACTTAGTAGTGTACATAACAACACACTTGGTACTGGTACTGTACACACTGTAACACACATAGTAGTGTACATAACAACACACTCAGTACTTCACACACTGTAACACACTTAGTAGTGTACATAACAACACAACACACTCGGTACTGTACACACTGTAACACACATAGTAGTGTACATAACAACACACTCGGTACTGTACACACTGTAACACACTTAGTCGTGTACATAACAACACACTCGGTACTGTACACACTGTAACACACATAGTAGTGTACATAACAACACACTTGGTATTGTACACACTGTAACACACTTAGTAGTGTACATAACAACACACTCAGTACTGTACACACTGTAACACACTTAGTAGTGTACATAACAACACACTCGGTACTGTACACACTGTAACACACATAGTAGTGTACATAACAACACACTTGGTAGTGTACATACTGTAACACACTTAGTAGTGTACATAATAACACAATTGGTACTGTACACACTGTAACACACTTATTAGTGTACATAACAACACACTTGGTACTGTACACACTGTAACACACTTAGTAGTGTACATAACAACACACTCAGTACTGTACACACTGTAACACACATAGTAGTGTACATAACAACACACTTGGTAGTGTACATACTGTAACACACTTAGTAATGTACATAATAACACAATTGGTACTGTACACACTGTAACACACTTATTAGTGTACATAACAACACACTTGGTACTGTACACACTGTAACACACTTAGTAGTGTACATAACAACACACTCAGTACTGTACACACTGTAACACACATAGTAGTGTACATAACAACACACTTGGTATTGTACATACTGTAACACACTTAGTAGTGTACATAACAACACCCTTGGTACTGTACACACTGTAACACACTTAGTAGTGTACATAACAACACACTCAGTACTGTACACACTGTAACACACTTAGTAGTGTACATAACAACACACTCGGTACTGTACACACTGTAACACACATAGTAGTGTACATAACAACACACTTGGTAGTGTACATACTGTAACACACTTAGTAGTGTACATAATAACACAATTGGTACTGTACACACTGTAACACACTTAGTAGTGTACATAACAACACACTTGGTACTGTACACACTGTAACACACTTAGTAGTGTACATAACAACACACTCAGTATTGTACACACTGTAACACACTTAGTAGTGTACATAACAACACACTCGGTACTGTACACACTGTAACACACATAGTAGTGTACATAACAACACACTTGGTAGTGTACATACTGTAACACACTTAGTAGTGTACATACTGTAACACACATAGTAGTGTACATAACAACACACTTGGTAGTGTACATACTGTAACACACTTAGTACTGTACACACTGTAACACACTTAGTAGTGTACATAACAACACACTCAGTACTGTACACACTGTAACACACTTAGTAGTGTACATAACAACACACTCGGTACTGTACACACTGTAACACACATAGTAGTGTACATAACAACACACTTGGTAGTGTACATACTGTAACACACTTAGTAGTGTACATAATAACACAATTGGTACTGTACACACTGTAACACACATAGTAGTGTACATAACAACACACTTGGTATTGTACATACTGTAACACACTTAGTAGTGTACATAACATCACACTTGGTACTGTACACACTGTAACACACTTAGTAGTGTACATAACAACACACTCAGTACTGTACACACTGTAACACACTTAGTAGTGTACATAACAACACACTCGGTACTGTACACACTGTAACACACTTAGTAGTGTACATAACAACACTTTTGGTACTGTACACACTGTAACACACTTAGTAGTGTACATAACAACACACTCAGTATTGTACACACTGTAACACACTTAGTAGTGTACATAACAACACACTCGGTACTGTACACACTGTAACACACATAGTAGTGTACATAACAACACACTTGGTAGTGTACATACTGTAACACACTTAGTAGTGTACATAATAACACAATTGTTACTGTACATACCGAATTTCCTTGAATTGCTGCCGGGGCGCTAATTAATTTAAAACCTCTTCTCACTCATTATTTTAAAACCTCTTCTCACTGCGGAACTTACCAAAGGTATGCAGTAAAAAATTGAGTTTGATGTAAACTTGGACCTTAAATCCTACTGAATAGCTTTTAATCTTCTTCCCTTTATGCGATTTCAAATTACCGGAATTAGAATCAGCCTCCTCCATTTTGAAAATGATGACAGGGGAAGTGTCACTCGTGACGTCACGAGTTTGACCAGGCGGTAATACTAAGCATGTGCTAATTATTTTGGGAAGCGAGTTTGACCCGGCAGTAATTCAAGGCAGGCGTATACTATATGCCCTGCGGCAATTCAAGGAAACACGGTAACACACTTGGGACTGTACACAACAACACACTTGGTACTGTACGCAACAACACACTTGGTAGTGTAGACATTACTAATCCAACAAGAATGTTATAATTAGCACAAAGGTAGACTTGAATGTAACACGCATGCTTGCTCAGCAACAGAAGATTCAAACAGTGTCTTTATTTATTAAACATAAACAAAAACAAATACTGTTTTATTGTGAGTTACAAAAACTGTTTTCTACTTTTACACTGACACTTATGTTAGGCCCATTTAAAAGAAGTGTCAGTGGTACACGACATTGTTGTACTGTGTACATCACGCTAGGTTAGCAACGCGCGCATAGCTATGCGAGCTACATGCTAACATTGCATTTTATTATTAAGCTAAGTTAGCAACATGAGCATAGCTATGTGAGCTACATGCTAACATTGCATTTTATTATCAAGCTAGGTTAACAACACGAGCGTAGCTATGTGACCTATATGCTAACATTGCATTTTATTATTAAGCTAGGTTAACAGCACGAGCGTAGCTATGTGAGCTATATGCTAACATTGCAATATGATATCAAGCTAGGTTAGCAACACATGTGAGCTACAAGCTAACTTTGCATTTTAATACCAAGGTAGGTTAGCAACACTAGCATAGCTATGTAACCTGCATGCTAAAATAGCTTTTTAATATCAAGCTAGGTTAGCAACTCAAGCATACTTAAGTGAGCTACATGCTAAAATTGCATTTTATTATCAAGCTAGATTAGCAACACGGGCATAGCTATGTGAGATACATGCTAACATTGCAATATAATATCAAGCTAGTTTAGCAACACATGTGAGCTACATGCTAAAATTGCATTTTAATGTCAAGCTAGGTTAGCAACACTAGCATAGCTAAGTGAGCTAAATGCTAATATTGCATTTTATTATCAAGCTATGTAAGCAACACAAGCATAGCTATGTGAGATACATGCTAACATTGCAATTTAATATCAAGCTAAGTTAACAACACTAGCATATATAGTAGCTATGTGAGCTACATGCTAACATTTCAGTCAACATCATGCTAGGTTAGCAACACTAGCATAGCTATGTGCGATACATGCTAACATTGCATTTTGACATCAAGCTAGGTTAGCAACACTAGCATATGCAGTAGCTATATGAGCTATGAGCTAACATCACATTCTAGTATCGTGCTAGGTTAACAACACTAGCATAGCTATGTGAGCTACATGCTAACATTAAAGCTTTTCTAAGATAGTTTTTTTTACAAATGCATGAAAGTTTTGAGTATTGGGGAGAATCATGTGTTAGCTTTAGCGCTAACATAGGTTGTCATTTAGAGAGATGCTGGACAAAACATGTTGGCTTTTCAAAGAACACAATTGGAAAAATAAACGACCTTTCTGTTTACCCCTCAGGGTCGCTTGGTCAGGATATCAAGGTCGAGCCCTCCCTCCCCCCCCCCCCCCCCCCCATCCCCCACTGGAATCAATCCCACAGCTTCATGCTATCATGCACACACACACACACATATCACTACTACTTCCACTTCTATTATTTCCTCTGCCACTACTTCCACGACGACTACTACACTTCTTCTGCTTCCACTCCTACTACTTCCACTTTCACTAATTCCACTACTAACTACTACTTCCACTTTCACTAATTCCACTCCTAACTACTACTTCCACTTTCACCAATTCCACTACTAAGTACTACTTCCACTTCTTCTGCTTCCACTCTTTCTACTTCTACTTCCACTTGTACTACTTCCACTTTCACTAATTCCACTACTACTACTTCCACTTCTTCTACTAGTTCCGCTACTATTACTTCCATGACTACTACTTTCACTCCTACAACTTCCACTTCTTCTGCTTCCACTCTTTCTACTTCTACTTCCATTTGTACTACTTCCACTCCTTCTACTTCTACTAATTCCACTACTCCTACTTACACTTCTTTCACTTATACTACTTCCACGACTACTACTTCCACTCCTTCAACTTCTACTTCCACTACTTCGACTTCTACTACTTCCGCTCCTTCGGCTTACACTTGTACTTCGTTCACTTCCACACCTTCTGCTTCCATGTGTACTACGTCCACTTCCACTAATCCCACTCCTACTACTTACACTACTTCTCCTACTTACACTCTTTCTGCTTCCACTTGTACTGTGTTCACTTCCACTACTACCATTTATACTACTTCCACACCTTCTGCCTCTGTGTACTACGTTCACTTCCACTAATCCCACTTCTACTACTTACACTACTACTATTTACTGTTCTTCTACTACTTACACTTCCACTAATTCCTCTTCACCTACTTCCACTTCCACTAATTCCACTACTACTACTTCCACTTTTTCTACTTTCACGACTGCTACTACCACTCATTGTGCTTCCACTTGAGCTACTTCCACTTCCACTAATTCCACTACTACCACTTCCACTTCTTCTACTACTTTCACTTTTCTACTACTTAGACTTCTCCGACTTCCACTAATTCTACTTCTACTATACACTTACACTAATTCCACTTCTTCTACTACTTAAACTTCTTCTGCTTCCACTTGTTCTGTGTTCACTTCCACTAATTCCCCTTCTTAACCTTTACTACTTCCACTAATTCCACTTCTACCACTTCCACTTCAACTACTTCCACTTTTTCTACTACTTCCATTTCTTCTGCTTCCACTTATACTAAATCCACTTCCATTCATTTCACTTCTACTACTTACACTTCTACTACTTACACTTCCACTAATTCCACTACTACTACTTCCACTTATTCTACTCTCACGACTACAACTACCACTCCTTCTGCTTCCACTAATTCCACTACTACTACTTCCACTTCTTCTACTACTTTCATTTCTTCTACAATTTCCACTTCTCCTAATTCCACTTCCACTAATTCCACTTCTACTACTACTTAAACTCCTTATGCTTCCTCTTGTACTGTGTTCACTTCCACTAATTCCACTTGTTAGACTTCTAATACTTCCACTAATTCCCCTTCTACCACTGACACTTCAACTAATTCCACTTTTTCTACTACTTCCACTTCTTCTGCTCCCACTTATACTACATCCACTTCCATTTATTCCACTTCTACTACTTCCACTTCCACTAATTACACTTCTACTACTTACACTAATCCCACTTCTACTACTTACACTACTACTATTTACACTTCTTCTACTACTTCCACTTCTACTACTTCCACTTCCACTAATTCCACTTCACCTACTTCCACTTCCACTAACTCCACTACTACTACTTCCTCTTCTACTTTCACGACTACTACTACCACTCCTTCTGCTTCCACTTGAACTCCTTCCACTTCCACAAATTCCACTACTACTACTTCCACTTCTTCTACTACTTTCACTTCTTCTACTACTTAGACTTCTCTGACTTCCACTAATTCCACTCCTACTATACACTTCCACTAATTCCACTTCTTCTACTACTTAAACTCCTTCTGCTTCCACTTGTACTGTGTTCACTTCCACTAATTCCCCTTCTTAAACTTCTACTACTTCCACTAATTCCACTTCTACCACTTACCCTTCAACTACTTCCACTTTTTCTACTACTTCCACTTCTTCTGCTTCCACTTATACTACATCCACTTCCATTAATTTCACTTCTACTACTTCCACCTCTACTACTTCCATTTCCACTAATTCCACTACTACTACTTCCACTTATTCTACTCTCACGACTACTACTACTACCACTCCTTCAGCTTCCACTGATTCCACTACTACTACTTCCACTTATTCTACTACTTTCATTTCTTCTACTATTTCCACTCCTCCTAATTCCACTTCCACTAATTCCACTTCTACTACTACTACTTAAACTCCTTCTGCTACCTCTTGTACTGTTTTCATTTCCACTAATTCCACTTGTTGGACTTCTACTACTTCCACTAATTCCCCTTCTACCACTGACACTTCAACTAATTCCACTTTTTCTACTACTTCCACTTCTTCTGCTCCCACTTATACTACATCCACTTCCATTTATTCCACTTCTACTACTTACACCGCTTCTTCTACTACTTAGACTTCTACTACTTCCACTTCCATTAATTACACTTCTACTACTTACACTAATCCCACTTCTACTACTTACACTACAACTATTTACACTTCTTCTACTACTTCCACTTCTACTACTTCCACTTCCACTAATTTCACTTCACCTACTTCCACTTCCACTAATTCCACTACTACTACTTCCACTTCTTCTACTTTCACAACTACTACTACCACTCCTTCTGCTTCCACTTGAACTCCTTCCACTTGCACAAATTCCACTACTACTACTTCCACTTCTTCTACTACTTAGACTTCTCTGACTTCCACTAATTCCACTTCTACTATACACTTACACTAATTCCACTTCTTCTACTACTTAAACTCCTTCTGCTTCCACTTGTAGTGTGTTCACTTCCACTAATTCCTTCTTAAACTTCTACTACTTCCACTAATTCCACTTTTACCACTTACACTTCAACTACTTCCACTTTTTCTACTACTTCCACGTCTTCTGTTTCCACTTATACTACATCCACTTCCATTAATTTCACTTCTACTACTTACACTTCTACTACGTCCACTTACACTAATTCCACTACTACTACTTCCACTTATTATATTCTCATGACTACTACTACCACTTCTTCTGCCTCCACTAATTCCACTACTACTACTTCCACTTCTTCTACTACTTTCATTTCTTCTACCATTTCCACTTCTCCTAATTCCACTTCCACTAATTTCACTTCTACTACTACTTAAACTCCTTATGCTTCCTCTTGTACTGTGTTCACTTCCACTAATTCCACTTGTTAGACTTCTACTACTTCCACTAATTCCACTTCTACTATTTCCACTTCTTCTTCTCCCACTTGTACTACATCCACTTCCATTTATTCCACTTCTACTACTTACACTACTTATTCTACTACTTAGACTTCTACTACTTCCACTTCCACTAATTCCACTTCTACTACTTACACTAATCCCACTTCTACTACTTACACAACTACTATTTACACTTCTTCTACTACTTCCACTTCTACTACTTCCACTTCCACTAATTCCACTTCACCTACTTCCACTTCCACTAATTCCACTACTACTACTTCCACTTCTTCTACTTTCACAACAGCTACTACCACTCCTTCTGCTTTCACTTGAACTACTTCCACTTCCACTAATTCCAATACTACTACTTCCACTTCTTCTACTACTTTCACTTCTTCTACTACTTGGACTTCTCCGACTTCCACAAATTCCACTCCTACTATACACTTACACTAATTCCACTTCTTCTACTACTTAAACTCCTTCTGCATCCACTTGTACTGTGTTCACTTCCACTAATTCCACTTCTTAGACTTCTACTACTTCCACTTCTACCACTTACACTTTCACTAATTCCACTTTTTCTGCTACTTCCACCTCTTCTGCTTCCACTTATACTACATCCACTTCCATTAATTCCACTTCTGCTACTTACACTACTTCTTCTACTACTTAGACTCCTACTACTGTACTTTCACTTCCACTAATTCCACTTCTACTACTTACACTAATTCCACTTCTTCTACTACTTCCACTCCTTCTGCTTCCACTTGTACTGTGTTCACTTCCACCACTACCATTTATACTACTTCCAATCCTTCTGCTTCCACTTGTACTTCTTCCATTTTCACTAATTCCACTTATTCTACTACTTCCACTCTTAGTGGGACAAAACAAAAAGATTACATCAACATTAGCATGTATGATGTATTTACTGTACAGGTTGAAGATAGTATTTACCTTTTTACAAAACCTGACCCTCTATAAACTTTTCATCTGAGAAACGTAAACAACTTTCCATGAAAAAGCCCTGCTTAGTGTTGCAGCTGCTCACTGCCATCATGATGTCACCTTCTATGGACGCATGAAGAGCAGCGAGGGGATGTGAGTGAAGGCGAGGATTAGCCTAGATTGTGGCGCTGCTCGCTCCTCACACTGAGCCACACGTTGGCGCACTCAGCAGCACCAGGACGCCTCATTGGTCGTCCCCACTTGTCAGCCAGAGAGCAAAATGCACACTTGGCATATTTGTTGTGTTTATTTTTAGAGCAACACAATGCACTCACATTCAGCACATTTAAGGGAGCTCTCCTACACTATTTGACGCTGGACAATTAAAAGTGAAAGCTGCTGCTCTCAGACCGTCTTCATCTCGCTGGAAGACCACCCTTTGACCTTTGACCCCCCAGGGCCTGAGCGAGTGCCTCTGACTACTTGTGTAGACTTACTATGATTGTATGCATCATCTGCAAAGATGTGTCCTTTCGTGGCAGCTGCTCTGAAAGTTTGCTTTGTGACCTCTGACCTCCTGTACACCTGCAAAAAGAGCAGCAAAAAGGTAAGCATACTAACAGTTAGCATTTGTGAAGTGACAAAATATATGACTCTTGGGTGTAATCCTGCAATATAAACAAACCAGCAAGCATATTAAAATGCAACATTAGAGGCCGACTGAAACCCACTACTACCCACCACGCAGTCTGATAGTTTATATATCAACGATGAAATATTAACATTGCAACACATGCCAATACGGCCTTTTTAGTTTACTAAATTGCAAATTTAAATTCCCCACGAAGTGTCATGTTGAAAACGTCGCGGTATGATGACGCGTATGATGACGCGTGCGTTTGACGTCACCGGTTGTAGCGGACATTATTTTCCAGCCCGATCCAAGCTATAAGTAGTCTGCTTTAATGGCATAATTACACAGTATTCTGGACATCTGTGTTGCTGAATCTTTTGCAATTTGTTCAATTATAATGGAGAAGTCAAAGTAGAGAAGTTGGAGGTGGGAAGCTTTTAGCCTTTAGCCACAAAAACACAACCGGTGTTTCCTTGTTTAAAATTCCCGAAGATGAAGCTTTACTACTGATCAGAGCGGTCAAGTGAACATGGATACCGACTACATATCAAGCGGCAGGTTTCGGTGAGAAAATAGTGGTAATAAGTCGCCTCTTACCGGAGACATCAGCGGAGTTTCCGTCCTGCTGCAGCTGCCGTGACTTCCCTCAGAGACTCTGGCGTCAACACACCCGTGGCCACACCCCTCTGACTTTCAGGTACTATTCAATCTCACTAAAACACTAGTAACACAATAGGCAGATAAGGGATTTTCCAGAATTATCCTAGTAAATGTGTCTAATAACATCTGATTCGCTCCCACTGCAATCACCTTTTTTTCCTTTTCCTAGTCCTTCACTCTTAATTTCCTCATCCAAGAATCTTTCACCCTCGCTCAAATTAATGGGAAAATTGTCGCTTTCTCTGTCCGAATAGCTCTAGCTGCTGCTGGCTATGATTGTAAATAATGTGAGGATGTGAGGAGCCCTACAACCCGTGACGTCACTCCGGTAAAGGCAAGGCTTTTTTATTAGCGACCAAAAGTTGCGACCTTTATCGTCGATGTTCTCTACTAAATCCTTTCAGCAAAAATACGGCAATATCGCGAAATGATCAAGTATGACCCATAGGATGGACCTGCTATCCCTGTTTAAATAAGAAAATCTAATTTCAGTAGGCCTTTAGAATGCTAACAGTGAGCATTTGTTAAGTGACAAAATGTAGGACTCTCGGGTGTAGTTCTGCAAAATGAGGAAAAATGCTAGCATATTGACATGCTAAAAGTTAACATTTTTTAAGTGACAATATATAGGACTCTTGGATGTAATCCTGCAAAATGAGGAAAAATATAAGCATAGCAACATGCTAACAGTTAGCATTTGTGAGGTGACAAAATATATGACTCTTAGGTGTAATCCTGCAAAATGAGGAAACAAGTGAGCATATTAACATGCTAATATTAGCATGCTAACAGTTAGCATTTGGTAAGTGACAAAATATATGACTCTTAGATGTATTCCTGCTAAATTAGCAAAAACGCTATCATGTAACATACTAACTCCTAGGTTTATACTTACGGAATGAGCAAAAAGGTTTGCATACTAACATGCTATCAGTTTAATATTTGACTCATGGGTGTATACCTCCAAAATTTGCACACATGAAAACATTGCATATTAATACTTCAACGTTAGCATTTAACACCATGCGTTACGCGTCAATAATTTTAACCTTTGGGTGCATACCTGTAAAACTAGTGAAAGGAGGAAGCATTATAACATGCTAACTTTAGCATGCTAATAGTAAAGATGCATCAAGTAACAAGCTATATGACTTTGCATACCTGCAAAATTAACAAAAAAAAGCCTTGCATACTAGCATGTCAACGCTCGTCTGCTAATAGTTAGCCTGCGTAAAAATGCCAAATATATAACACTTGGGTGTGTACCTGTAAAATGAGTGAAAAAAGAGGGCCTCCAAGTTCGAACTGCTCCCACAGTGGAGTGTTTTAAGTCTCGTCTTAAGACCCACTTTGATTCTCTGGCTTTTAACACTGCGTGAGTTCTGTGGTCCTCTGTGTTTTTTAATTTTTATTTTTATTCTTTGTTTTGATTGGTTTTACCTTTTAACATTGTTTTTAATCTTTTTTTTTCTTCTTTTTTTTTATTCAGTCATTGGTGGCGCTAGGGATAGTATTTAAATATTTTTTTGAATATTTTTGTGTAGCACTTTGGAAACATTCTTGTTGTTATAAATGTTCTATATACAGAAAGTGGATTGAATTGGCATACTAACAGAGGTGGGTAGTAACGTGCGACATTTACTCCGTTACATTTACTTGAGTAACTTTTGGGATAAATTGTACTTCTACAAGTAGTTTTTATGCAACATACTTTTACTTTTACTTGAATATATTTATAGAGAAGAAACGCTACTTTTACTCCATTCCATTTATCTACATTCAGCCCGCTACTCGCTACTTTTTTTTATCGATCTATTATATTAATGTTTGTTTTGGTTTATGACAGAGCTTCAAAGTAGAATCTACGCATACCTGCGTTTCACCAATCACATGCAGTCACTGGTGACGTTGGACCAATCAAACAGAGCCAGGCGGTCACATGACCCGACCTAAACAAGTTGAAAAACGTATTGGGGTGTTACCATTTAGTGGTCAATTGTACGGAATATGTACTGTACTGTGCAATCTACTAATAAAAGTTTCAATCAATCAAAAGTGTAAAGGAAAAAAGACACTTTTTATTTCAACCGTACTTCCCGTCAAAACCCTAAAGACGGATCGCACAGTTCCTGTCTTCACAATAAAAGTGCCGCTCCATCGCGCCTACGCTAACAAAATAAGAGTCTCCGAAAGCCAGCGCAAACAAGCTAGCAAACTACGGAGTTTTCCCCTGTTGAGACGCATTTTTAGTGCCGTCTCACCCGGGCCGGGAGCAGGAAAACAATTCGAGGAGGCAGGATTTGAGTCAAGTAGAAGTATTTTATTTAACGCAGTCTGCAGAGAGCGGAGATCGTATAGTACACTTGAACAGTAGTACCAGGAAAACCCAAAGCGATCTGTCTGAGAGTTTGTTTTTCAGCAGCTTATATACACTGTGCTAGTAGTTATCTGATTGGTCAGTCTACTGACTGACGTCAGTTGCTATGTGTCTCGTGTCTAGGAAGTACTCTTGGTTTCCTGTTAAGTTGGTTGTTGCTCAAGCATCTGTTTCCTGTATGTGCAGTGTTTGCATGGTTTCCTGTTATGTTCGTTATCGTTCAAACATCTGTTTCCTGTAGATGCAGTGTTTGGCACACTGAGCCAAATTGAGGTCAGGACGTTTGCTTTGTACACTCATTAATCCCCCTTTTGATCTCTATTAAAGAGATCACAAATCAAAACATCGTATAATATGTGAAAATTCGACTAAGTACTAATACTTAGTGGCACCTTAAACTTGAGTTGTACCCGTGATGGACAGATGTATTAGGGCTCAAAGAAAGACCATGAGTACCCCAAACCAACAGAGAATAAGGAGGTCGATGGTTGTCACGATCTTCTTGGTCCCTCGACGAATCTGGTTGGTGGTTTGGCACACCACGTGTAGGAGAGGAGCGCTATTTCACCTCCTCCCACAGGGATTTTGGGTAGACTACCTCACCCTGATGCCACCAGGGGATTATTCTGCCCCTTGTTGATTGGTGGTCTTCTCCCGTTGTTGTTGTTCACGTAACTCGGTATGTGTCTCTCCCAACGTGCGTGCAGGGGCATCCGCCGCTGCACACTGGCTCCAGTGGAACCACGTGTCTCCCTTGCCGTTCAGCCGAACAGCATGCGAGGTGCGTTCAGTCACTCGATATGGACCCGTCCACCTGGGTTCGGTCCACTTTCGCTTGAGCACCTTCAGTAGGACCCACTCTGTGCTTGGTGGGGTCGCTGCGTCTTCCTTGTTTCTCTCCCCCACCTGCTTGGCATACTCTGCAACAAGGGCTTGTAAAGCATGGAAATACTGCGTGTGGGTTAATGACTGATCATCACCTTTGATTCCAATAAGCTTGGACTGGGGCCCTGGAAACCTCCTGCCTGTGGTCAGCTCAAAGGGAGTAAAGGCCGTGCTTTGGTTTATTGAGCTTCGAACAGACATGAGGGCAAGGGGTAGCGCATCTAGCCAATTCATTTTGGTCTGTGCACAGATTTTTGCCAATTTAGATTTGAGTGTTTGGTTCATTCTTTCAACCTTTCCTTGGGATTGTGGGTGGTAGACCGAACCAAACTTGTGTTTCAACCCCAGCATTTCTTCAACCTTTTGCAGATCATGGTTTTTGAAATGTGTACCATTATCTGATCGGATTTTCTCAGGAAAACCATGTCTGGGGATATACTGGTTTACCAAAAACTTCACCACTGTCTTACTGTCTTCCCTTTTTGTAGGGAGTACCTCTGGCCAACCTGAATACGCATCCACACATACCAACATATACCTGTACCCTTTTACTGAGTTCACCATATCTGTGTAATCTATGATGATTTCTTTCCCTGTTTTCGTCTTGAGAGGGAAACGTCCAGGATGCGGTCTGACTGTTGGTCGTGCATTATACATGCTGCATTCAGGGCAAGTATGTACATGATATTTACACATATCTTTCAAAAATGGGTGCCACCAATTTTCGAGGTTTCTCTGCATCTGTGCAGCCCCGACATGTCCCACTCCGTGCGCCTCAGTTAGTGCTATGTTTTTTATTCCAGGTGGTAGCACAATCCGTCAAAACATCCTTTAATACCTGATTAAATAGGCCAGGGGATAGAGCAAATCCCTGAGGAAGACGAGAATAGGTCAGTTGGACCCCTCGGTAGGTGAAGGCAAAAATGTTTCTCCATTCTTCGGCTAGTGGTAGGCAGAAAAATGCATTAGCGAGGTCGATACAGGTGAACCATTGGTGGCTAGGATCAAGATTAGTCAACGCAACGTAAGGGTTGGGAACTGGGATGGTTTGCGTGCATAACGCAGAGTTAATGGCCCTAAGATCATGAACCATGCGATATTTACCAGTGCCCTTCTTTTCAATGGGCCATATGGGAGTGTTCCATTCCGAGGATGTTTCTACCAACACCCCCTTTTCAAATAGACCTTCAATGGTATCTGCAATGCCGATTTCGGCGTCTTTTTTACTTGGGTATTGGGGAACCCATACTGGGTTGTTATTTTTCAGCTTGAAAGTAACTGGGGGGCAGTCGACTAGGCCAACATCCGTGGGCCCAGTGGACCATAGTGAGTCAGGCAGTGAATCTAACAACAATGCTGCTTCGGGGTGATCTGTTTTCTCTCGGCCATGGTGGCGGGAGATTTGAGCGTGTTCAAGGAGAGCGTGGTCAGTGCAATAAACCTGTATTTTGTAGATTTGAGTTGCGGGTGAATACCACAACGAAGAGCCAACCCTCTGCCAATCAGTTTGCAGTTGTGCTGTTTTAACTATAGAACCCAGCTCTTTGGCTTGGTGCTCTGGATGTAAGGCTAAAGACACATGGGGGGAAGCCTCGTCACTCATCATGTACCACTGTAGTTGCTCTGGGGTGAGAGAAACTTCTGCCGCTACACCTATGGGAGCCACATAAATGTTATTAGTGGAAAGAGCCCAATTAGTTCCCTCTATGTCCCTGCTAAACTGTTCCTCATACCACTGTGTATCCTCTCTATCATAAAACAATGTCATATGAGGAGGGTCAGGAGGGGCCACATAGGGGTGTATTTGGGAGATCCAGGGTTTCCAAGTAAGGTAAGCCGACAGGATTCCACCTTTATCACTAGTTTCACTGCGTAGGAGACCCCAGTAGATGTCAGCCGATCTGTCTGCAACTGGCTGAATCATGTATTGGCTTGAATGTGAAGACTCAATACTGGCGCAGGGTAGAGATGTTCCATCAGGGAATGAGACTGTTAGTCCGTCAGGCGAGCAGAGAATAGTAGCCCCAATCGAGTCAGGAGGTCTCTCCCCAACAGGTTGGAAGGTACCTCAGGGGAGTAGATGAAAGGATGTAACACAGTCTGATTGCCAAGCCTTGTTGTGAGAGGCTTGGTGTAAGGCAGCGTAGTAGGAACCCCAGAGAAACCCATGACTGTTATGACGTCTGATGTAAGCAGCTTCTTTTCCACAGTCTTGATAGTGGAGACGGTAGCACCGATATCCACTAAGAAAGGCAGCAAGTCCTGATTTACTGTCACTGACAGCACCGGTTCTGCCGTAAGGTGCTGTCCAGGGCTTCTCTGTGGGGCGTGTCACTCAGTGTCTTGCCACAAGGGGAACTGTGGTGCGGGTCCTCTCCCTTGAGACTGAGGAGGGTGTGTTCCTCCCCGGTTCTGAACTCCTCCTCTCTGTCGAAACCCTCTTTGTGACTGAGCAGGGTTATATGGGCACTCCCTCACCCAATGGGAGGAGTCCCCACACAGGAAACAGCCTTGGTTTCCTCCTTGAGGCCTTCCCCCGGAAAACCCTCTCCTTCCTCCACCCCGTGGGCCTCCCCTTCCCCTATTTTGTCCTCCCCCTCTTCTGAAATGTGGCGTCCCAGACTCCTGAACGTTATCGCCGTCCCACTGCTGTACAGTTTGAGACATAACCTTGACCTGATCTTTCTTGCCCTTCTTTTTGTCGTTTAAGTCATCTTTAGCTTTGGCTAGTTGTAACTTCAGTAATTGTGCCTGCAAATCTGCTTTGTCTTTCTCATCTTGTTGTGTTTTGTCTCGAGCCGTGTTAAGGTGATGAACGAGATGCTTCTCCCATGTACAAAGTTGACATCCTAACATGTCAGGGTTACTTTTCATGGCTGTTTGCACTGACTCAGGCACTCCACTCAGAACTGCTTGTCGGAACCACTCGGCCTGTGACCCAGTGTTACCGGGGTACTGGCCGGTTTGATTGGTCCAGGCCTCTTTGGCTTCACATAAAAACTGCCTGGGGTTTTGTTTGGGGTCCCATCTAATTTTAGGCATAACGACTGAATTAGGCAGTTGGAAATGACTACGCATTGCAGCACCAAGAGCAGTGCATAGTTGGGTGAATCTGACCTCATCGGACAGTGTTAGAGTTTTTGCGTCCGTCTCTACATCTCTAAGATTAGTCTGGGTCATGCACCGAGCAGCAACAGCGCGGAAATCTCCTAATGCCAGAGTGTGCCTCTTTCAATGTAAAATGTGGGATACATGCCGTGGGTTGGAGGCGCATAAGGTGGAGGACATGTGGGGACATGAGGTGCAGTTACCGATTTGGAGTGAAGCTCCTTTTGGTGCAGATGTTTGGTGCTTTGCCAGCAGATCAATAGTTCAGCCCACTCCCGTCGCTCCTTCTCCCAGTCGCGCTCCTTTTTCCTCCAACTGGAATTCTGCAACAAACCTGCAATCTTTCCCTGCTCTTCCGCTTCATCTCTCTTTACAGCAGCTGTGTTCATCTTATCAAGTATCAATTGTCCTAAGGGCCCTATATGTTCCAATGTTTTCCCCATGTCCTGAATAAGTTGTTCTAATTTTTGTTTTGCTTTTGTTACTTTCTTCTCTTTATCTGTTGGCTTTGATGTGGCAGCTAGGGCATTAGCTGTGGATCCGATTTGGGTCAATAGGGTGACATATGGGCTGACCGGGCCCCATCCATCATCATCTATTTCTCTATCAAACTCTCCTTCCATTTTTTAACTAGACTCTGAGCTCCACAGTTTTATTGCGACAAGAATCTTCCCGGAGATAGCTGCGTTAGCCCACTGCGGTTCTCTGAGAGACAAGCTTCTATGCCGGCCCTAAAGGTCGGTCCGGTCTCCCACTGGGTGTCCTATCACAAGAACCACAGCGTTTACTCCAAAGATAAGATGTCTCGCTTATCAACTGGGTGATTTAGCCCTCGCTGCGTGTCTGTTGGTCAGATATGGACGGTTTTCACCGCCCACCCCGCCCTAAACTGTAGCGAATGAACGACGTTCGTTGGCACCGTTAGGTATCCCGTCAGTTCATCAGCCGCAGACACAGCACACAACGAGTATTCACACAACGATTTACTCAGAGTCTTATTCTCCCCACTTCCCTTCTTACCTCAACAATACTTAAAATACACACACAAAGTTAGTGTCACATACACATTCGATACCCACACAGTATTGTCTTTAGCTTAAAGCTGTGTTATCGAAAGACTACTCACTCTCTGTTTTCAACTGCAGTTTCCTTCGACTGTATTTTTCTTGTCCCCTCATTTTTCCCACGTAAAACAACCTATTTTGTTGTTTTGATGAGTTTTATACAGCGATATTTCAATCTCTCCAAGGTTTATAAACCTATTTTCCCAAACGTTTTTGGAGTTTTCATATCGTAACAACAACTAGAATTTAGGGACCTCAACCCCCGGGACTCTAACCCAGCCGCGGTACTAACCGCTCCTGGACCCCGTCGGATCTCAGGTGGAGTTACGCCACTCTCGAGGTTACTGTGTATTCCTCCTGTATCGAAGTTATTTACACTTCTACTGACTCTTTTAGTTTTTATGTTTTATTACAAGTACATAGGACAGGATACTATTTTAGTAGTTTCCAATATGCAGAATTTGTTTTAACAGGTTTCTGCTTACCTTATTTGTAAGTGCCGGCTAGTGTCTTTGTCCTTTTTAGGTCCGAATGGTCCTCTCGATGTTCTCCTCACAACTCCCTCAATCACGGACAAGCCCCCAAATTGTTGAGACGCATTTTTAGTGCCGTCTCACCCGGGCCGGGAGCAGGAAAACAATTCGAGGAGGCAGGATTTGAGTCAAGTAGAAGTATTTTATTTAACGCAGTCTGCAGAGAGCGGAGATCGTATAGTACACTTGAACAGTAGTACCAGGAAAACCCAAAGCGATCTGTCTGAGAGTTTGTTGTACAGCAGCTTATATACACTGTGCTAGTAGTTATCTGATTGGTCAGTCTACTGACTGACGTCAGTTGCTATGTGTCTCGTGTCTAGGAAGTACTCTTGGTTTCCTGTTAAGTTGGTTGTTGCTCAAGCATCTGTTTCCTGTATGTGCAGTGTTTGCATGGTTTCCTGTTATGTTCGTTATTGTTCAAACATCTGTTTCCTGTAGGTGCAGTGTTTGGCACACCGAGCCAAATTGAGGTCAGGACGTTTGCTTTGTACACTCGTTACCGCCAATGTATTTCTTGTAAAGTGTATAAAAACGAATATGGAAGCTGGACAGATAAGATGCAAAAAACCAACGACTTTCATGTGGTATTAGACAGAAAAGAGGAACTTTTTTTCTCCTCCATTTGAAAACGTGGACGTCTGATTCCAATCAATGCAAGTCATCAGAATCAGGTAATACACCAACTTATATTCTTGTCTTCATGAAAGATAGGAATCTATATGTTAAACATGCATGTATATTCATTAAAACACCTTCAATATGTGAATAAAAACGGCAAAATAAATACATATAAATGATATACTGTATATATAAATGTATGTATATATATATGTGTATATATATGTATGTATATATATATATATATATGATTTGTGTGTGTATGTATGATATGTGTGTGTGTATAAATGATATGTGTGTGTATGTATATATGAGGTAGATCACCTCGACTTGGCCATTTACTAAGTAATTGATAAACGTTGAAAAACTTGTTGGGGTGTTACCATTTAGTGGTCAATTGTACGGAATATGTACTGTACTGTGCAATCTACTAATACAAGTTTTAATTAATCAATCAATCAATCAATCAATCAATCAAATCAATGAAGGCCTACTGAGGCTATGGTGCTGTTAAGTTATTGTGGCCCAATGTGCCATTTTTTTATTTTATTTTAATGTACTATTATTTAATATATATAATTGTTTTAGTTGCTTAAGAGATATTCCTGGCTCTGAATTTGCTCATTGCTATTTTTATGTTTTTGTGCATTATTTGTTGCCGTAATCAGGTTACTCATCAGTTACTCAGTACTTGAGTAGTTTTTTCACAACATACTTTTTACTTTTACTCAAGTAAATATTTGGGTGACTACTCCTTACTTTTACTTGAGTAATAAATCTCTAAAGTAACAGTACTCTTACTTGAGTACACTTTCTGGCTACTCTACCCACCTCTGCACACTAACAAGCTAACTGTTAACATAGTAACAGTTAACATGCACCAAGTAACAAGATATAGGACTCTTCAGTAAATAACTGCAAAATGAACAAAAATAAACTTGCATACTAATATGTTGACAATTAGCATGTGTCACATGACAAAATATATGACTCTGGTATATACCTGCAAAATGAGCATAAATTTTAGCATGCAAAAAGTTAGCATCTGCAGAGTAACAAAATATTTGACTGTTGAGTGTATTCCTGCAAAATGACCAAAAAAAGATGACATACTCACATGCTACTGCTAGCATGCTAACAGCATGCATGAAGTAACCAAGTATTGGACGCTGGGGTGTATATCTGCAAAATAAATAATGTGTCATTCATAAGGGGGGAAACCTGGAATGTATCATATATACAAATAGATAGCCTGAATGTCTACAATAAATTGAATATTTTAACTTTAGGATGGTTGAAATCAATTGAAAAAAATGTGTTACAAAAAGATGACACAGCATTCGCACACAATTAAAGGCCTACTGAAATTAGATTTTCTTATTTAAACGGGGATAGCAGGTCCATTTGTATGTGTCATACTTGATCATTTTGCAATATTGCCATATGTTTGCGGAAAGGATTTAGTAGAGAACATCCATGATAAAGTTCACAACTTTTGCTTGCTAACAGAAAAGCCCTGCCTCTACCGGAAGTCGCAGACGATGACGTCACATGTTTGATGGCTCCTCACATCTTTACATTGTTTCTAATGGGAGCCTCCAAAAAAAAGTGCTATTCGGACCGAGAAAACGACAATTTCCCCATTAATTTGAGCGAGGATGAAAGATTTGTGTTTGAGGATATTGATAGCGACGGACTAGAAAAAAAAAAAAAAAAAAAAAACGCGATTGCATTGGGACGTAAATGTAAATGTAGTAAATGTAATGTAGTAAATGTTTTTAGACACATTTACTAGGATAATTCTGGGAAATCCCTTATCTTTCTATTGTGTTGCTAGTGTTTTAGTAAGTTTAACAGTACCTGATAGTCGGAGGTGTGTGTCCAAGGGTGTGTTGACGCGCAGTGTCTCAGGGAAGTCGACGGCAGCTTTATGGGCGTCAAAAGCTCAGCTGATCTCCGGTGAGAAGCGACTTTTTACCACAATTTTCTCACCGAAACCTGCTGGATGACATTCGGTCGGAATCCATGTTCGCTGTAATCCATAGTAAAGATTCACCCCCGTGAATTTTAAACAAGGAGTCACAGTGTGTTTGTGTGGCTGAAGGCTAAAGCTTCCCAACTCCATCTTTCTACTTTGACTTCTCCAATATTAATTGAACAAATTGCAAAGGATTCAGCAACACAGATCTCCAAAATACTGTGTAATTATGCGGTTAAAGCAGACGACTTTTAGCTGTGTGTGTGCGCGCAGCACTCATATTTTCTAACAGCCCGTGACGTCAAGCGTCCACGTCATCATGACCCGACGTTTTCAAGAAAAAAGTCCCGGGAAATTTAAAATTACACTTTGGTAAACTAAAAAGGCCGTATTGGCATGTGTTGCAATGTTAATATTTCATCATTGATATATAAACTATCAGACTGCGTGGTGGGTAGTAGTGGGTTTCAGTAGGCCATAAAGAAATAAAGCACTGTCCCTTTAAATCTGGGGTGGAAAAAAAACCTGTGAATGAAATCAATCCATTCATAAAAATAGGTCAGTGCCGCGCTCTGATTGGCCGAACAGGGACCTCATCAATTATTCATGAAGCCCCACCTCGATTGGCTGCTTCATTGAGTGACAGGCGCAGGGGGCCAATCAGCGCTCGGGATTGTGCCTGGCGCTCTCATCTTGCTGGAAAACGCAAGAGGAGCGTGAAGAAGACATCAGTCAAGTTTTGTTCGAGGACGAGCCAACGTCGGACTGGTAGCTTACCCTTCTGCTTGGACATTAACTCCTACTCGTTCAACCTTATTTCGCCACACAGGAGACACCTAAGGACACCGGCCCAGGTAAGAAACGTTGTTATATTTAAAGCAAGTGAGCGCCATTTTAGAGCAAACATGGTATTGTTACTTTTTGCATGCATCGCGTGCAGTTACTGCGCCATGTTTCGTCCTTACAATTCATTGTGTACTGTTTTGCTGTATCAGCACAGATAAGAATGTTTGTGGGGTTGTTGTTTTTTTATGAATGGAGTGGCCCCCCTTCCACGTATAGAGTTTCACTTCATTGACAAAAACAAGGGGCAGGGGAGGGGCGGGAGGCGTAAAAAGGGGGGGTTGGTAACGCCCCCAACATCAACACCCGCCTCCCTTCCCAAACATCAACACCCCCCACCCCCACTCCCCAACATCAACACCCCCGTGGGCCAAAAAGTTACCAAAGTTTGTTTCGCTGAGTGATGACGTGAACGTTACACAATGCGTGCTTTGTGGCGGCTCGCCGATGCGTTCAGGGACCACCGGTTGTTTGGGATGGCTCCATTTAGCAGCCTTGTGGTACCAACGTTTCTTGCAATAACCGAAATTTCCCCAGCCACCCGTAAATAAATCAATCAATCAATGTTTATTTATATAGCCCTAAATCACAAGTGCCTCAAAGGGCTGCACAAACCACAACGACATCCTCGGTAGGGCCCACATAAGGGCAAGGAAAAACTCACCCCAGTGGGACGTCGACCATGATGACTATGAGAAACCTTGGAGAGGACCACATATGTGGGCAACCCCCCCTAGGGGACCGAAAGCAATGGATGTCGAGCGGATCTAACATGATATTGTGAAAGTGCAATCCATAGTGGACCAAACGTAACCGTGAGAATCAAGTCCAAAGTGGATCCCGTGAATTGCACGGCCTGAATATCAAGGTTGGAGGCTTTTAAAGTGTCAAATGTTAGCTGGGTAAGTGAACGCACCGTGTGAGTGTGTGTGTGTGTGTGTGTGAGTGCTATCTGCTCGGCGTCTGCAGTAATTGCCTCCAGCGACGCTTTATTCGTCATCCATTAGCGAGAGAGAGCACAAGTGAGTCATATCTGGGAGATGCGAGAGTGTTGTTGTCGGACGGAGACAACTTTGTGTGTGTGTCTTGTACGGTGTGTATCCGCCTCACTCCGCTAACGTTAGGTACATTTGTGTTACGACCCCCAGCACAACAATGGATGACTTCTACGACCAGCAGGTTCCGTTTGTCATGGTCCCGCCCAGCGTAAGTGACGCGTCTCACGCCCCCCCCCGCCCCCAGTCCATTGGCACGGTCAGCATTCACTTCTGACTTCTTCTCCCCCCCCTCCCTTGCAGGAACCCGGCAGGGTTTTGAACGAGCGGAAGAGGAAGTTTGTGGACACTGAGCTGGCCCAGGACACGGAAGGTACGCAACGGACTTGACCACTAAGGCGAGGATTTCGACGCAGTGCCCTGATATTTTTCTGGGTCTTTCTGATTCGCAGAACTCTTCCAAGATCTCAGTCAGCTGCAGGATTTCTGGATCGCAGAAGGTGAGGAACGAGGGTTTCTACGGGTCTTCAAATGGATTTGTTGAAAATGAAAGCGGTTAAAAAAGCATTGAATGCGATGTCCACATTTTTGGGCGCCACCACATCTGGCAGCATCTGCTACCACTGCAGAAAATGGTAAATGGGTTATACTTGTATAGCGCTTTTCTACCATCAAGGTACTCAAAGCTCTTTAACACTATTTCCACATTCACCCATTCACACACTGATGGTGGGAACTGCCATGCAAGGCCCTAACTACAACACATCAGGAGCAATGGTGAAGTGTCTTGCTCAAGGACACAACGGACTTGATTAGGTTGGTAAAATGTGGGGATTGAACCAGGAACCCTCAGGTTGCTGGCACGGCCCCTCTCCCAACTGCGCCACGCCGTCCCCCCCAAAATACATTCTCAGATTAAACAGTTTCGTGAGCCAATTCTAATTCACTAGAGCACAGATGTCAAACTATCAATCTGCCCAGTCCTTTTATACCTGGAAATAATAGTGGATAAAGTAATTTATATTTTTTCACTAAATGTGTACTTTGTTTCCATCGAAAAAATTACAACTTTATCATCTTATATTGCAACAAATATTATACTGGCATACGTTCCAAACATTTTTTTTCTTAAAAAACACCAAAAAACTTATGATATTCTTATGAATTCAAAGCAAGTTATTCATGAAATTGTACACTGTAAAAAGAAAAATTAAAAAAACTTGTCTGCTCAGTTGCCAGAACTTTACCGTAAAAATACCAACATTAGATTTTGTGGTAAAATGAAACCCAGTCATCAGAATTTTACCCTAAACTTTTGTACCGTTTTTCTGTTTGCAGTAACAGCCGTTGATTTTACAGTTAAGAAAATGTGGTACTGTTTTCCTATATACCCTAAAATGCTTTAAAACCTACGTATTTTTTACAGTGCCATGCTTTTATTTATTTTTTACAGCATATTACTGTAAAATGTTAAAAAAACAGTACCACTTTTTGGCACGCTAAAAAACTGTCAGCTCAGCTGCCAGAATTTTGACATGAATAGTATGGGGTTGTTGTTGTTTTTTTGAATTTACAGTAATATACTGTAAAACAAAACCAGTAATATTTATTGTAAAATTCTGGCAGCAGAGCTGACAGTTTGTTACTGTAAAAAAAAGTGGATTTTCCTCTTTTTTTTTCATTTTACAGTAATATGCCGTAAAAGCACCATAATAATTATGGTAAAATTCTGGCAGATGAGCTGACAGTTTTTTTTACCATAAAAAAGTGGTACTGGTTTACAGTAGTATGCTGTAAAAAAAAAACACTAACTTATGGTAAAATTCTGGGAGCTGAGCCGGCAGGTTTGTTTTTTTTTACTGAAAAAAAGGTGGTGTTGTTATTTACGGTAATATGCAGGAAAACACAAATATTTATGGTAAAATTCTGGCATAAATTACTTTACAAAAAAGTGGTACTGGCATAAATTACTTTACAAAAAAGTGGTACTGATTTGTTTGTGTTTTGTTACTTTAATATGCTGTGAAAAAACAGTAATATTTATGGTAAAATTCTGGTAGCTGAACGGACAGTGTTTTGTTGTATAAAAAAGTGGTACTGCTTTTTTTTTTTTTTAACAGTAGTATGCTGTAAATCAAACACTAATATTTGTGGTAAAATTATGGCAGCTAAGCTTGCAGTTTTTTACTGTGCAAAAAAGTGGTACGGTTTGTTTTTAATTTACGGTAATATGCTGTGAAAAAGCACAAATATTATGGTAAAACTCTGGCAGGTAAGCGGGCAGTTTTTTACCGTACAAAGGTGTGGTTCTGGGGTTTTTGTCAATTTACAGTAATGTGCAGTAAAATAGTAACATTTATGGTAAAATTCTGCCAGCTGAGCCGACAGTTTTTTACCTTGAAATCTAGATTTTTTTTTCAGTGTACGTGCAAAAATAATCAAATGCATCGGCAATTGTGGAATAATTGCATGAGGCGACTCCTTGTATTTTAATATTTGTGTATTATTGACTGTTACAAGCGGCCCTCTAAGGGCAGTCATAACCAAGATGTGAAAATAAGTTTGACACCCTCGCACTAGAGTAACAGTTCATGTAAACTTTTCAAAATATTGACTTACAGTATACATACAGATGTAGTTTTGACTACATATTATAACTACCTGCAGTCAGTTCTAAGTAGCATTAAAAATGCATTCATTTAGATTTGTTAAAGCTGCTGATGCCCTATAAAATGCTGACTGGGAGCTCTGAGGTTGAACATTAACATGGTTGTGAAGTGTTTCTAACTTTTTGTGTTTTGTGTGGAGCAAAGTCCTGAATGTAGTGAAAATCTGCTGAGCGACAAATTTTTTGTTGTTGTTTTGTGCGTTAACCTAGTTCCTCCATCTGTGTCATCCACAGCCCAGGTGCCGGACGACGAGCAGTTTGTTCCAGACTTCCAGTCGGATAGCTGTAAGTAGTCTTCCTTCATACCGGGGACGTGCGTCTGCTGTGTTGGAAAAAAAATAGATGATAACACCACATAAATATGAATATTTGTTCATTGAGCTGTTATAAACGCAGGTTCTCTACGGTTGCCGTCCTATGAAGTAAAAATGGCTGATTTTGCACATTTACCAATCAGTTGGTAACTAGGGATTGCCGATAGGGCCCCAAATCTATATTGCGACATATATTGGAGCCTCTTGTAAAAACAATACATATATTATATGGCATATAAATGATAATGGAACCATTTCATAACGGTTTACAAAGGCTGCATATGTACGCACTAACATATTACATTTTTTTTTAAAACATCAATCTACTTCATCAATTATTGTTAATATCTGATTACTTGCTGTTTGAATGTGGCTGTTAAAATGTAATAAAAACGTATTTTCTGTTCTAACAATACTTGACTTTAGCTTAGAGCAATACTACACATTTGCGTATCAGTGCAATACCAAATAGTTACAGGGGCCGCATTGGTCATATCCATCCATCCATCCATCCATTTTCTACCGCTTGTCCCGTTCGGGGTCGCGTGGGGTCCTGGAGCCTATGTCAGCTTTATCAATGTTCATAATTAGTCCGGTTTTCCCCTTAATGTATGTGAATGCAGCGCGCCGCCAGAGCATTTTTATTACAGCCACACCTTGAAAATAGGTGGGTTTTGTTACTTGAAAAAAAATTTAAGTATCGTCATATAATAAATTGTAGCCTCCAGAAGAAATCACACAAAGTCCAGGGCTATTTTTAACTTTTATTACCAATCTTATGATAACAAACGGCACAATTCTAACAGGTTTTAACTCCCGTGCAAGCACTTCCCCGGACACACAGAACACTTCCTTATTCTCCACCAGCCACTTTTCAGGCACAGACTGTTTACAAACATGGGATAAACTGACATCAAACCACACGAACATAAAACATTAAAATTAGCTAGTTGTTACGGTAGGAATTGATATATATATATAGCCTATTACTTGCGCTCTATTGACAAGTGATGTACCAAAAACTTTACCACCAAAAAAAGACTGATCACCGAAAACCGCACTACCGAAACTGGATGTAAACAAAACGCAGGCCATTGTCTGGAACGTTGTCTGCATATCTGTGATGTGAACATAATTTTGATATATAATGCAGACATACCTGCATTATACACTGCACATCTACAAAATGTGAAAATATTAAAAGGACAGTGGCGGCTTTTAAGAAGAGAAAGTGAAACTAGAGTGACTGCGCCAAGCAAATGTGACGTCATGCTCGCTGCAGCCTCTTAAGTCAGGGACATGGAGGGACAGAAGTAGGGTTTCTAAACCCGACTACATTCGATAATGACACCAGAAGAAGATGCTACATTTGTTGCTAAGTGTTTTAATAAAGAAAAGTCATTAAAAGTCTGTAAACACTTGAAAAAATCTCAAAAAAGTACCTTGTACAAAAAGCAGCAACAATTGAAAATATGGCAAAACAATAACAAATGTTAAAAATAATTAATGAAAACAGAGTATTAAATGTAGGTAAATATATTTTTTGCTTTTTTAAATAAAAAAAATAAAAAAATCACATCGGAAATTACTTGATGTTATTGAGACCAAGGCCCCACCACAACAGGTATGTTGGCAGTTTAGGGAAAACCCTCTAAAGTGGTTAATTAAATAATTACAATTGTGATAACTGCAATCCGACAATATCACTTATCATTAAAATTTCCCTTTATTCTGTTTCATTTCATTAAAAAAAAATGTATACTAAAGTCAATAGTGCAAAAAAATAAAACAAAAGCAAAAACACTATGGTCTCTTATATCCCGAGTTTGTAAACAATAAAAAAACGACCAAAAACTATTTTGTGTAGTATCAACCTTATATTGATAGTATGCTTGGTATTGTTGCTGTCAATATTTATATCGATCCGCCCACTCAGGTTTACTTTCAAGAGCTTAGCGGTTAGCTATGCCTTTCTGTATCCGTCTATGGTGTATAGGGTAGCATGTTTAGCTACTCCTTGTCCTCCAATGATAATGGTACGTACAGGACTGTCTCAGAAAATTAAAATATTGTGATAAAGTCCTTTATTTAATGTAATGCAACTAAAAACATGAAAATGTCATACATTCTGGATTCATTACACATTAACTGAAATATTGCAAGCCTTTTATTATTTTAATATTGCTGATTATGGTATACAGCTTAAGAAAACTCAAAAATCCTATCTCAAAAAATTTGAATATTTCCTCAGACCAAGTAAAAAAAAAAGATTTATAACAGCAAAACAAAATCAAACATTTGAAAATGTAAATTAATGCACTAAGTACTTGGTTGGGAATCCTTTTGCACGGATTACTGCATCAATACGGCGTGGCATGGAGGCAATCGGCCTGTGGCATTGCTGAGGGGTTATGGATGCCCAGGATGCTTCAATAGCGGCCTTTAGCTCATTTGCATTATTGGGCCTGGTGTCTTTCAGCTTCTTCTTCACAATAACCCACAAATTCTCTATGAGGTTCAGGTCAGGGGAGTTGGCAGGCCAATGGAGGACAGTAATGCCATGGTCAGTACACCAGTTACTGGTGGTTTTGGCACTGTGGACAGGTGCCAGTTCATGCTGGAAAATGAAATCATCATCTCCATAGAGCTTTTCAACAGATACAGCTTCAATAGCCGTATTCCCATGGTCAAGCCACTCCTGAACTCTAGACAACGGAAGTTCCGTCAGTCAGCAATGGTTTGGGGAGCCATGTCAGCTGCTGGTTTTGGTCCACTGTGTTTCATCAAGTCCAGAGTCAATGCAGCTGTGTACATGCTTCCATCTGTTGTAAAGTACTGAGTGCATAAATTGACATTTTAAAATGTTTGGTTTTGTTGTCATAAATCTTTTTTTACTTGGTCTGAGAAAATATTCAATTTTTTTGAGATAGGATTTTTGAGTTTTCTTAAGCTGTATGCCATAATCACCAATATTAAAATAATAAAAGGCTTGCAATATTTCAGTTGATGTGTAATGAATCCAGAAGGTATGACATTTTCATGTTTTTAGTTGCATTACAGAAAATAAAGGACTTTATCACAATATTCAAATTTTCTGAGACAGTCCTATATAAGAAACAGTTTATTGATGATTAGGGATTCAGAAGCTACAATGTAAAGGGACCTTAGCCGCTAACATGTATTATATTATAATAATTTAGTATTACTGTATGTATTACAACTGCTTCGAGCACATTTCAAGTTTGTAAAAAGTCTTTGCCTCGCTGTACGTCACTGCCGCTTCCTAAATGGGAGGTTTTTAACGTTCCTATTCTGCAAGTGAAGCTAACTCAAGTCGAGGTCACTCCTCCTTTGTTCGAATGTCTTAATCCCGACGAGGACACACACCATCCTTTGTGCTCGGAAGTCCGCTTTGAGGCTCATGTGCGCCCACTCTCTCCCTCTCCACCATTTTGAGTTTAATCAGCCGATTGGCATGGGGCGTCACATGAGCCAAACCTCCTAATCTAATTTCACACTTTCCCGCACCCGGTCTAGATTACAGCAGAAAGGGCTGTCTCTCGCCCCGATCACCACAAATAGTAATTATGTGTACATACAGTATGTATATGTCTGGAGGATGCTAGCGTGTGGTTGTCTTCATCAGGGACGTGTGCCTGTCATTCACCAAGGCTGCACTGAGTCTGTGGTGCAGCCGTCATGGCCGCCGCATTAGTAAAGGGAGTTTGATTATCTGAGAGTGCGATGAAGGACTTGCTGACAGTGGTGGCCGTTGCCAGGCTGCAAGCTTCCTCGCTCTCGCTTTCACGCGTATACAAAGCCAGATTTGAAGATGAGACACTGGCTTGATGTACAAAACAGAAAAGTACTGACACACAACCCTAGTTCTTCATCTTGACTCAAATTATTCATTTTAGCAAAACTTCTTCCATCTTAGTACGCAGTCACTTATCTCCACGTACCTCCGACCAGCTGAATGACATCAACACAGGAATTTTGTTGTCGATTGACGTTTGATGTAGGTGTTTGATGTAGGTGTTTGACATAGGTGAAGTTGTTTGATATCGGTATTTGACGTCAATGTAGGTGTTTGACGTCAACGTAGGTGTTTGACGTCAACGTAGGTGTTTGACGTCAACGTAGGTGTTTGACGTCAACGTAGGTGTTTGACGTCAACGTAGGTGTTTGACGTCAACGTAGGTGTTTGACGTCAACGTAGGTGTTTGACGTCAACGTAGGTGTTTGCCGTCTACGTCGGCGTTTGACGTAGGTGCTTGACGTTGGTGTAGGTGCTTGACATCGCCGTAGGTGCTTGACGTCGGCGTAGGTGCTTGACGTCTAGTAAGTTCAAATTTGCAATTCAGAACACTTTTCGAACAGAACCATTTTTTTATAGAAATAACTTCCTAAATTCAGTGTCAACTAAAGGGGCACTTGTTTCAAGAGGAACTGCACTTTTATTTTTCGCCCATCGTTCACTATCATGAGAGTGAAGAAGACATAAGGTGTTTTGGGGTTTTTTTGCATTCTAATTTGTAACAATTGGCTCATTATTGGTGGCTAGCAATGCAGCTAACGGGAGCAATCCATTCTGCCTCTAAATCAGTTTAAAAATGCATTAAAAAAACGCCAACAATACTTCATTTACGTTCCTTAACCAGTATAATAACCAAGATGTAGCGACCTTGTTATTGTATGAGCGAATTCTGAGGAATTTTTTTTCTAGCGTAGTAACACGTCAAAATGCTACGGCTTTAGCCATGAGCTAGCTACTCGTCAACAGCTAAATGGCTTTTGAATGTGTAATGCACAACAAGATCCGATAAGACAAACCAATCTGAACTGAATGAAAAAGATGAACACATATATTAAAGTATCTGTAAAGTATTAGCCCTTATTTCATGTTTTGTTCATACACAAGTTTGACAGTGTATATACTGTAGTAGTAATAACAAACATGACGTGTTGCCTGTATGATTAATATTATAGTGACCCACTTGATGGACAGTTGTCTGTTTGGTCGAGCCGGCCAAGGAAATTTTTTCCAGTTGATTTTGGAAAAAAACGCCATTAATATCGGCAAAGCTTGGCTCCAAGCTCCACGTTTTCAGCGTCAAGTCACGCTGACCTCAGTCTCGGCTTCCTTCTGTTCCAATGTTTCACTCTCTGTTTGTGCTCGCTTTATATAACCAGCAGTTCATCCTCAGTATATTCAGCTTCAGAAAGATAAGGTTGTGAATCCTCATTTGTTCAAAAACAATTGTCTTTGTTGTCTATTACCAAGTTTGCCAAGATTAGAACACACATGCATTGATTTTATAAGTAGAAACACACATTTGTTGCAGGAAGTCGGAAGTGTGTTGCTATGGGAACGGAAATAAATCCGTTGAGGAAATAAGTTCCAGCATTGCTTAAAATTACCAAAATATGGTAAATGTTGTACATATTACATATTATGAATGTCTGTTACTACATTTATAAATACTATGTACTTGCAGTGTGTATATAAAACCTTGATGGAGGGTTTTGAAGTTGTTTTAGAAGGCATTGAAAGCTACAATGGTGACTCCTATTAGCCACAGCTTGCAAGTATTTTTTTATCATCTTTAGAATTCTTAAAAAGAGACATTAGGAAAAATTCTAAAAAAAAAAGTGCAGTTCCCCTTTAATAAGAGAAATAACATGGTGGATTCGATGGGTCGTTTGACATGGACAGTGTGTCGACAATCTCCTGGTTGTAGATTCAACTGCACTTAAACTGTGGGAGTTTTGTGACTATCAGGTTTACTTCCTGGTGGGAGAAAAGGTGACATGTTCAGGTACTTTTGTGCGTGTAGTTGGAGCACGGGGCTGCATGTCTGAATAGCATACGAATGCTTTGCATCATTTAGGTTGCAAGAAAGCTCTTTTCCCCAACATTAAACATGAAGAGTGTACACTCAGCCTTTGTTTGATCATCTGTGCTCCACCGACCCCTTTCATCGTCTACTCGCCTCCCTTGCTGCTCACTATCTAGTTTCTTCCCTGCTATTATGCAGGGCATTGGAACCCGCAGTCAGCCACGGGTTTATGTCTGTCCTAATAGGATCCAGACGTGAGGTTTGATGGATTTTGTGTGTCTGGTGCAGTTTGTGTCACGGCGACAATAGCAGCCGTGGTTGAGGCGGTATGATACATGACTGGTAAGTGGTCAGATGAGGGAATGCATACATTGTCCAAGCATCATTTTACTCCCCCGAAAGTGATTAAGACAACGGTTGCACTTCTACGGCTTCAATTACAAAGTGTCGGAAGTATCTGAACTTCATCTTATATTTTTCTTTCCCCTTTGCCCAGTGATGTTCCATGGCCCACCACCGACCAAGATCAAGCGTGAGCTGACAGCCTCCAAAGAGCTTTCCCCCTGCCACCAGAACAGGAGTCCCATGCCGTACGAAGAGAAGTGCCTTTACATCAACAGGTACAAGATGGTTGCTGCTATTTTAGGAATTGTTGGATTCCTAACTGCGTGTTCCTCAAACTCAGTGCCTGCGACGGGAAGTCCACCCCCACGTTCAAGCCGTTAACCCCTCCCTCCACGCCGGTGTCTCCATGTGGCCCAGCAGGAGCGCATCGCCTCAGTGAGCAGAGTCCTCCTCGCCCAAATGTAGCCAGCTTGCCCGCTGGACCGCGTCCGGTTCATGTTCAGCGACAACAGCATCCCCACCCACAGAGCACAGGCCCACGCAACCAGCCGGCACATCCGGTCCACAGCCCGTCATTCGCCGTGCCGTGTGCGCCGATCGGCCAAGATGCCAACAACTTCACGCCAGAGCACAGGTGAGCATTTCTTTTTAGGTAAACCAAGAGTAGCGGATGCTGGCTAGTACTGCACTGCTCGAATAATTCACAGAGAAAGTGTGGAAGTGGGTTCAAGTCAGCGTTATGTGAGACTATGTCGACACGTCTGTGACAATGTTGTGATCTGGGATCTGTTACTTTCTCCCACTATCCTCAGGTTCCAGCGGCAGATGTCTGAGCCATCTCTACATTTCCCCCCATCAGACAGTCAGCTGCACACCCACTTCCTTCCCCAGGCACCCAGCAGCAACCGGAACAGTCGACCACACGAGGGCCGCCCCCTGTACCACCGGCAAATGTCCGAACCCTTGGTCGCTGCCTCCCCTCACGGTTTTAAACAGGAACTCATTGACCCAAGATACACTGAGCACGGCGTCCCCAACCCTCCAGCTCCCCCACGCCAGTCTGGGTGCCACCTGATGGACATCAAGCAGGAGCCCCGCGATTTCTGCTTCGATTCCGGTAAGTGACGTCTTACAATTGGTTCATTGAGCCAGGTACTGTGCAGCTGGCCCGAGGTAGGGAATGTGCACATCCTATTTGTTCAGGCGTCTGACATTTTAGTGCAAGTTTTAGCACTTAGCAGAGGCACGGCAGCACAGGTACTCCTTTCACTCTCGCACTGTCCGACTTTAATCTAAACGTTCCTCCCGAGTCACGCCAGTCAAGTAAAAGTGGGTCTTTCAGCTCAGCGTAAGCCTCCAAGGGCAAAAAGTAAATGGGTCACTCACTCAGGTGGCTAGAAGCTCCTCACTGAGCCTACCTGGAATAGATTGAGTCCAGAAATCCTCAGAGGACTTGGTGGCCTGTAAGGTAGTTGATCATAAAAGACAGGGAGTCAAACATTTTCCAGTCTACCTTTTTTTTAGTGGAGGAAAAAAAACCTTCAAGCAATGATGAAAGAGAATGTGGTCACATGGTACAAATCAAACAAGCTACTGGCTGTTGTCCTTCTGACGCCCACACAGCCAGCTGTTCTCCCTGCTCCACAATATTATGTCCTCTTCTCCTGAAACGCTGTAACTTTGGCTGGGGGAAAAGCCAACAACGTCATGTACTCTCATTCCTTTTCTGCACTGGCTGGCCTGGTGGTGATGTAATGACAAATCCTCTTAGGTTCTTATGGCCTTTAAGTACCTACGTCACAGGGGGCTATCATCTGGAGCTGGGCAGAGGATGTCCACGTCAGGGATACTAGCTTGAACTGCAACCAAAAAGCAGAGATTTACAGCATCGTTTGTCTTTCCTTGCGTCCACGTTCGAGTCTCGCTCAAGGTTGATCTCTGTCAATCTTATCAGGTGACAGCCCACTGAATGAGGCACAGTGGAATTGCGGATGGCATGCAGAAAAAATGGAAACCAGGCCCTGAAGCCCCCAGAGGGGACAGTCGCTGTAACTTGATTATCATTGAGATTTAACACAGCAGCCATAGTGCTAATCCTGTTTAAAGGCTTGCAGAGCGTGAGTGGGCAGTGCAGTGCTACTTGGATCTGGAACACTCGTGTGTGTGTGCGGTAGGGGTGGGGGCAGTTGCCGCTTAATATGACCCAGTAGTGAGACAGTAAAGCCGCCATCATTACCAAGGCACTGATCTTTATCAACATGAAGCCAATCCCGCAAATCAAAGATGCTATTTCAAGTATCTTTATGCGCACAAGTCCAAATATATCTATCAGCTGCGAGGTGGATTTTGATGTGAAGCACATTTGACATGACAGAAAAGGCTGGGCTGTCTCTGGTCTAAAATTATACTTCCACCGTCTTTGTTTTGCAGAGGTGCCCAACTGTCACTCATCATTCGGGAGAGCGGGGAGCTTCTACCAAAATAACCATGAAAGTACGTTTTTGTTTCTCTCTCTCATATCTGGCGGGTTACAGGTGTTTTCGTCGGCAAGGCATTTGTGGCCCTTGAGTCGAAATCAGGACAAGTGACTGGCATGTTGGAGAGGGGCGGTCAGCAGGATTTTTAACGAGCAGTCACTGCTAGTGATGTTGCTGCTATTAGCAACCGAACCTGAACTCAAAACACTGATACCTCAAACCAGCCATGCCCATTGAAATTAATTGAAATCCATTTAATTCGTGCATGGGCCTCCAAAAAAAGGCCCTTTTAATGTATAACATGCTTTTCAAAAAGAAAACTAACTTTTAGATAATAAATATTGTTTAAAAATCATACAATAGCATTTACTACAAACTACAGTAGTTTTGTGAAATAATGTAATATTTAGCATTTACCTTGGCGAGCAAACTTTTGTAGGTATCTCCCATAAGCTGTTTCGCTGTCCTGTAACAATAAAAATGAACTGTTGGTTAGAAATCGGATAGACTTTATCCCACAAGCGGGAAAATATGTGAAAAGCACCAAAAAGCAGCACAGAAGTCGCAAAAGTGCCACTCCTTTTGCGCAGTCCTGAAGGCAAAAATGGAAACACAAGAGCACATAGCTCCTGCAACCAGCAGCCACTTCAGCAACGCCATCTTGGTGTGACGGACCATAGGTCAGAGTTGACAGCAAGCTGTGTTTGCGTACCACATTTAATGCTTGATTGTCAGTCATTGAGTCAGGACAAGACAGACCAAACTGAAACACTTCAAACACTGCAGAATCTCCACATTTCATGGATAAACTGTCTTTTTGGATATTTTTGGCTGCATGCCCCCGAGGCCGGCTGCGGTTTTTGTGATGCGGACTGACGGTGCTGTCGTCGGGCTGATTTTACCTGTCGGCTAACCAGTAGGACATGTTTTTAATGGATTGTTTGATTCGGTCATTCACTTCTTCTCCTTCGCAATAACTTTCTCAGTTGCCGTGGCAAGATTTTTTTTTATCTCTGGCTGTGGGCTGTACACAATTACTTTTTCTACAAACTATGAGGAGGATTGCAACTTAAAGCATAACAAAAAGCAGAACGACATCTGGTATCTCAAAATACTCATAAGTTGGGAGACACGTAAGTTGAGGTACCACTGTACTCACAATAAACCTATTTTCTTTCAGGCTTCTCCTTCGACAGAGATCCTCAACTCTACTTTGACGATACCTGCGTCGTACCTGAAAGATTAGAAGGTGAATTTGTTGGACTCGTCTATTATAGAATCCTCCATGTCAAGTTGACACCAGATGGTCTCACCACACTGTGGCCGTGGCGCGGTGTCCATTGAGCACCCAAATTCATCCTTTTTCTTCTCAAACTGATTAGGTAAAGTGAAGCAGGAGCCGTCCATCTATCGAGACGGACCCCCCTACCAGCGCCGCGGCTCCCTACAGCTCTGGCAGTTCTTGGTCACTTTGCTAGACGACCCGGCCAACGGCCACTTTATCGCCTGGACTGGTCGGGGAATGGAGTTCAAGCTCATCGAGCCAGAGGAGGTTAGTCACTTGGCCGCTGCTCTTTTCATGTGAAAGACAAAAGTATAGATCCAGTTTGTAACGTTCATCTCTGAAGGTGGCTCGCCGCTGGGGGATCCAAAAGAACAGACCAGCTATGAACTACGACAAGCTTAGTCGCTCTCTTCGTTACTACTACGAGAAGGGCATCATGCAGAAGGTAAAGGCAGGTTAACCTTTTTTCCGTTTCTTTTGAAGTGTCCTCAATAGCACCTGTCTTGAGTGATATTTTAAGAGGCAAACCTTTTTGTGTTTCTCAGGTGGCTGGCGAGAGGTATGTGTACAAGTTTGTGTGCGACCCCGAGGCCCTTTTCTCCATGGCCTTCCCGGACAACCAGAGGCCCAACCTGAAGGCCGACCTAGACGGCCTGCCAGGCCTGGACGAGGACACCGTGCCCCTCACCCACTACGAGGAGAACACTCCCTATCTGCTGGACAGCGGGGAGCATTGTCTAGCGAGCTTGCCTTTCGTGGACGGTTGTGGTTATTGAAGCACAGAGCAGCCTCCTGGCGCTCGGCACACACAAACATGCAAAGTCTCTAAATGGCAGACTCTTTCAATTCAGACATTGAACTGCTGGTTGGGTCGGAGGAACCTAATGTGGATCCTGGCTGGCTTACGGACCTAAAACCCATCCATGGCTAAGAATGGACGAGGGTACGATGAAACTCAACGACGAAAGCCCTCGAGACTTCTGAAAGTTTGTAGAAGAACATGATTCTTGAATTTGGGTCAAAAGTGCAGATTTTGTGATTATTATTTTTTTGTGACAATCTAAATTCTAAATGCAGCACTATTCCGTAGTTGCCTAACAATACTTCTTGCGTGTCTGTTTTAATGTTACTGCATCTGGACTGAAAGATGAATGACAGCTTTGACTTGCACACATGCTTTCAAGCATTCATGTACATATGATTATGGGTTTTTCTGTAACGAGACCAGAGGATTCTTGGAAATATTTGTCGGTCTACTGTTAAGTTGTTGTGCTCTTT
Organism: Nerophis ophidion; assembly: GCF_033978795.1. Taxonomy (NCBI): domain Eukaryota; kingdom Metazoa; phylum Chordata; class Actinopteri; order Syngnathiformes; family Syngnathidae; genus Nerophis; species Nerophis ophidion. The sequence continues at coordinate 19,568,193 of NC_084629.1, forward strand.
AAATTATCCTCCCCGTGTAAGAGATTGTATCCCTTCCCCCACTTTGAAGACCTTTGGTACGATGCCCCAGCCGGTGTTTGATTGTTCCATTTTAAAACTATCTAAAATTCAAAAGAGATGCATATGCAAGTACATACTGTATTTCCCAGCCGAGAGACATTTTTATACATTTCCTTATTGATTTTCTGTCTCTCTTAATGCGCTGGTATGGCAAGAGCACCATGGCGTTGCATGCAGGGTAAATGTATAAAAGCTGGTTTTTCAGCTTTGACTCAGTGACTTTGCATGGCCTAATCACTCAGCTGACATATTGCTTTACCGCCTTGGGGTTAACATTTGTTTTAAACTTAGTCTTTACTCTGAACAAGGGCAACATTAAACTTCTATAAAGATTATATATTTTTGCTATAAGGCTGCAGTCCATGCTTGAGTTTAATGTATCAGCTTTACAGTTCTGCCTCTAATAGGGCTGTAACTGTTGTTTTTTTCCTAAGAAAAAACATCAAATATCATGACGCACTCGCTGCAGATTGATTCGCTTGCTTCTGCGAACAGATGGATGACAAGATGTTATCTCGCTTGCAAACGAGGCGTGTAAAAGGCCAGAGTTCCAGCAAAGGCCACATTATGGGACGGATGCCAGGCAGGGCGCAGAAACACTCTGCGCTTGTATAGGCTTCATCAGACTCCTCACATTGTGCTCCTTCTGATCATGTGTACTAGCTCCAATAAACACTCCTCTATGCTTAACTGCGTTCCTGCTACTTCTCAAACCTCTACCTCCGTTATTGCCGGGAGTTTGAACTTGCCTGTGAGTCACCTGCTTTTCTTTTTCATAGGTGAATGATTACACCACGTCCCTTTTTAGAAATATTCACGTGTGCTAAGAGCCACTAAATGATTCAATTAAACAAACCAAATAAAAAAAAACAATAAAGCAAACTTGGAGACACTCAACTTTGTTCACAATTCTACGTCAAAAAGATACAAACTACTTCCTCATGAAGCTGAGGTATGCTGGACAGTGAAACTCCCATCCTTTGTGGTTTCTACAGAACGGTGTGGTACAGCAGTTGCACGGTTTAAGACAGGAACTGCAGAGGGGAGAAGACCATGGGGAGCAGCTTTCTCACCACCACAGACATCTTCATCGGCAGATGCACCACCCTAAAATCTGAACCTTCCTCACTGTGGTAGTGTCTCTGCTGTCTTGAAGTTCGGTTCCTAGTAGGGCCACCTATGAATAGAATAGAATAGACTTTGTCATTATATTTGCATATAATGAGATTAAGGACTCCAATTTAAGGTGCGGTAGTGGAAACAACTATGGGCTAAAAATAAATTACACGGTTATAAATTATGGCGGACCGGTCTGGCACCTAGTGGTATTAGGACCACAACCCGGCTAACAGGGCTTTTGTAAAACTCAAGAAACGTCAACCCTCAGGAACCAGCGGCCTCTGCGTCTGTGGTATATCAGCGACAAGCAATGTCGCCGCCTTCGCAATGGAGTGAGGTTGCGTTGCTTTGTGCAACCGCCATTGTTCTGCGTGAGATGGGTGCAACCTTTCCTCCGACTTCAGATGCAACCGCAAAGCCTCGTGCAGTCGTGCAGGTTTTACAAATTGCGACAGTCTACAAGGAGGACTTCAAGCAGAGGTGCAAATCGCTCAACAATGACAAAAAATCAGCCGATGCAGAAAGAGGGTTCTCTGCATCGCCACCATGTACGTTCTATCTTGGATCCCTTCTCCTCAGGCAAGAGTGCAAAACATCCAGAGTAGGACCACCCGACTGAGGAAGAGCTTATTTTCAAAAACGCAGATTTTTCGAATGATCTCAAATGTGTCTTTCCAATATTGCTGACACACTTGTCTAAGTGTGTTAATCAACACTTGTGCTTTGTCAAGCTCCTCCATTCACTTTACAGATGTGTCGACATGCAAATGGGACAGCATGATCCCATTTATCAACAATTCCTGGTGCCCACTTGCACTCACTCTTGTGCAGTGAGTAATTGCCACTGTCCAAGTATAATGGGTGAGGTCAAGCAGACCCTGGCGATATGATTGCTGTGGAAGATCTACTTTGCAAAAGAGGCTATTGTATTGACACTAAAGCCAAGGTCCATGGTGTGATGAAGGACAGCCAGTTGGCTGGGCCATGTCTCAGGAACTGTTCCGCCAAGGTTCAAGTCCTGGGCGGAACAGAAAAGGCAGGGATTCAACCAGGCGGGTTACTCGGGCAGGAACCAAAATAACCGTTGCTTGTTTGGCCCCCTAAGCCCCACACTACGGCCAACCTTGTGATGCGATAAAGGTTCTGATCCATTTAACATTGTTATTGTCGGGGTGATGGATGACTCCCAGCAACTCAAACAATGGATGGTAAAAACACCACTTTAACTGTAAATCCATACATACACGATTACAAAGCACTTGATTCATGGTGCTGGGTCTGCAAGAAAGTGGATATACATCACCAGCACACGACCGCTTGAATTATTGATCCTTGTACGAGAACGAGCAGCTGGAGTGTTATTGTGGTTTCTGCTTGAACTCTTCTCACATGCACACGCGTGCCACTGTCTGTTCTAATTTGGGTGCGCTTTACATCTGCAAGGAAAATGTTGAAATTCAGTTATTTGTGTGACATTTGACATTACATTGGTACTGATTCTGAATAGTAACATCTCTGCTTGCCTTTGTCACCAATAATGTACACACACCTTATTTTGTCTTTACAGACCGCTGCCGCCCTCTAGTGGATGTTTGAAGACAAACAGTAAAATGCATTTTTATCATAAAACTATGATTACTTGTGTTTATTTATGAGGGATTATTCTGTCCTCTCAACCCTGTTTTTCCTACATGCTTAAAAGCTTAGCATCATCTTTACATAACACTATTTTCTCACAATCTTAGAAGAGCAATGACAATTGTACAATTATGAACGTTAATAGTCACGACTGTGATTAGAGTGTTCGCACTGAGATCGGTAGGTCGAGATTTCAAACCCCAGCCGAGTCATACCAAGAACTATAAAAATGGGACCCATTACCTCCCTGCTTGGCACTCAGCATCAAGGTTTGGAATTGGGGGTAAATCACCAAAAATGATTCCCGGGCACGGCCACCGCTGCTGCTCACTGCTCCCCTCACCACCCAGGGGGTGAACAAGGGGATGGGTCAAATTCAGAGGTTCTTTTTACCACACCTCGTGTGTGACTATTATTGGTACTTTAACTTTTGAATTATTTTTTTAAGACTGGAGGTGTAAACCATTTATGAATGCTTAGTTTTTTTTGTTTTGTTACGAAGCTAAAGGCCTACTGAAACCCACTACTAACAACCACGCAGTCTGATAGTTTATATATCAATGATGAAATATGAACATTGCAACACATGCCAATACAGCCTTTTTAGTTTACTAAATTGCAATTTTAAATTTCCCGTTAAGTGTCGTGTTGAAAACATCGCGGTATGATGACGCGTGCGTTTGACGTCACCTGTTGTAGCGGACATTATTTTCCAACCTGATCCAAGCTATAAGTAGTCTGCTTTAATCGCATAATTACACAGTATTCTGGACATCTGTGTTGCTGAATCTTTTGCAATTTGTTCAATTAATAATGGAGAAGTCAAAGTAGAAAGATGGAGGTGGGGAGCGGTGTATTGCAGCTGCCTTTAGCAACACAAACACAGCCGGTGTTTCTTTGTTTTAAATTCCCGAAAGTGAAGCTTTACTATGGAACAGAGCGGTCAAGCGAACATGGATCCCGACCACATGTCAACTGGCAGGTTTCGGTGAGAAAATTGTGGTAATAAGTCGGCTCTAACCGTAGACATCAGCGGAGCTTGCGTCGTGCTGCAGCTGCGTGGCTTCCCTCAGAGACACTGGCGGTCACCACACCTGTGGACACACCCCTCCGACTTTCAGGTACTATATAATCTCACTAAAACACTTGTAACACAATAGGCAAATAAGGCATTTTCCAGAATTATCATAGTAAATGTGTCTAATAACATCTGAATTGCTCTCACTGCCCTCGCCTTTTTTTTTGTTTACTTCTATTTTCTTTTTCTAGCCCTTCACTCTCATTATCCTTATCCACAAATCTTTCATCCTCGCTCAAATTAATGGGAAAATTGTCGCTTTCTTGGTCCGAATCGGTCTAGCTGCTGGTGGCTATGATTGAAAACAATGTGAGGATGTAAGGAGCCCTACAACCCGTGACGTCACGCCACATCGTCTGCTACTTCCGGTACAGGCAAGGCTTTATCAGCGACCAAAAGTTGCAAACTTTATCGTCAATGTTCTCTACTAAATCCTTTCAGCAAAAACATGGCAATATCGCAAAATGATCAAGTGTGACACATAGAATGGACCTACTATCCCCGTTTAAATAACAAAATCTAATTTCAGTAGGCCTTTAAACTTCCTTTAATAATAGGGGTGGGCAATACTGAAAGTTTGGGACTTTATTCGATACCATCAGAAGGCTTGACAAGAACGATACCTCCACTGATACTTTTTACTGGAAATGTGTTTAAGACGTTATTAAGATCATGAATTTGAGACGATTATAATGAAACTGAAATACAATTCCAGGTAAGCTACATAAAAAAAGATCAAAATTAACTCGTAGTATCCCTTGCTGTATTCCAGTATCGATATAATACTTGGATCGCTTCTCCATTGCCGCTAATTAAGGACAGGTGGTCAGAAATGAAAGAATAAAGGTGTACGACTTACTTCCGACGCAAAGCTGTCCAGTGTGTCCACAAGTTAAGCAAAATTTGAAGTTTACCTTTACTTTCTACAAATATGTACTGTAAATATGACGATAAATGACAGTATTCACACTGACAAAGTTAACCAGCACTTAGCTATTGTCAATGGGTTGCTACGAAGAAGATGGCGACCATTTTGAAAGGCGTTGACATTTGGCGGTTTGTTGGCTGTAATAATTTACACGGGGTGCTTTCGCAAACTTGGCCAGTTGTCCGCACAATGTTAATACGGGGGTGTATTTCGACGAATTCGGACAATAAACCCGTGTTTTTGTGTTAGTCGGCTTCGTTGACAGAGCTAGCCGATAGCTAGCATTTAGCATTAGCCATTTTTTTTAAAAGGAGAGATGCTCATGTCATATGTTTTGTTGTTGTCGGTTGTACAGTTAAAATAATACCGTCAGCGAGACTCCACATTTATGGCTTTCTACGCACCGTGTTGGTCGAGTACTCCGCCCTGCTGGGTGACTCCCACAAGGCCTTTCATCGAGCACTTGGATCAGTCGAGCTTGCTGTCATTCCACCACACACAGCTCATGACCCCACGTAAGTATTTGTGTTCTTAATAAATAGGTAATTATACAAATTATAAAATGCTACCACACACAGCTCATGCCCCCACGTAAGTATTTATGTTCTTAATAAATAGGTAAGTATACCAATTATAAAATGCTACCACACACAGCTCAAGACCCCACGTAAGTATTTGTGTTATTGATAACAAGTATTATTCAAATTGTAAAATGCTACCACACACAGTTTAGGACCCCACCTAAGTCTTTGTATTATTAATACATAGATAATTATAAAACGCTACCATACATAGCTCTGGACCCCATGTAAGTATTTGCATTATTAATAAATAAGTATTAATACAAATGCTACCACACACACACACAGCTCATGACCCCACATAAGTATTTGTGTTATTAATAAATAGGTAATTATACAAATTATAAAATGTTACCGCACAAAGCTCAGGTCCCCATACAAGTCGTTGTATATATAAATATGTATTAATACAAATTGGAAAATTCTACCACACACACAGCTCAGGACCAAAAAATAAATCATATCATTTATAAAATGCTACCACACACAGCTCAGGACCCCATATAAGTATTTGTAGAAAAAATAAAAAGTTAATGATACAAATTGTAAAATGCTACCACACACAGCTCATGACCCCACGTGAGTCTTTGTATTATTTTAAAACACATAACTATACACATTATAAAATGCTACCTCACACAGCTCAGGACCCTACATAAATATTTATGATTGATAAGTATTATTCAAATTGTAAAATGCTACCACACACAGTTCAGGACCCCACCTAAGTCTTTGTATTATTAATACATAGATAATTATAAATCGCTACCATACACAGCTCTGGACCCCATGTAAGTCTTTGCATTATTAATAAATAAGTATTAATACAAATGCTAACACACACACACACACACACAGTATTTGTGTTATTAATAAATAGGTAATTATACAAATTATAAAATGCTACCGCAGAAAGCTCAGGTTCCCATACAAGTCGTTGTATAAATAAACATGTATTAATACAAATTGTAAAATTCTACCACACACACATCTCAGAACCAAAAAAATAAATCATTATGTCATTTATAAAATGCTACCACACACAGCTCAGGACCCCATACAAGTATTTGTAGAATTAATAAAAAGGTATTGATACAAATTGTAAAATGCTACCAGACACAGCTCAGGACCCCATGTGAGTCTTTGTATTATTTCAAAACACAAAGTTATATAAATTGTAAAATGCTACCACACACAGTTCAGGACCACACCTAAGTCTTTGTATTATTAATACATATATAATTATAAAACGCTACCATACACAGCTCTGGACCCCACGTAAGTATTTGCATTATTAATAAATAAGTATTATACAAATGCTACCACACACACACAGCTCAAGACCCCATGTAAAGATTTACTTGAATCATTGTATTAAGACATTAATACAAATTGTAAAATCCTACCACACACACATCGAGACCCCATCTTAGTCTTTGTATTAATAATAAATCAATTTTAATAAAAATGATGCAATGCTACCACACACAGCTAAAGACCCCCGTGTAAGTATTCACATAAATCATTGTATTATTAATAAATATTATGGGTGTCTCGATACACATTTTTTGATTTGTATTAGAGGTGTAACGATCCGTTTAACGCAGGGGTCACCAACCTTTTTGAAACCAAGAGCTACTTCTTGGGTACTGATTAATGCGAAGGGCTACCAGTTTAATACACACTTAAATAAATTGCCAGAAATAGCCAATTTGCTCAATTTACCTTTAATTCTATGTTATTATTAATAATTAATTATTTATCTTTGTGGAAACACTGATCATCTTAATGATTTCTCACAATAAATATATATAGAAACAGATACATATCAATATGCAACACTTTATTTTTATAATTTCTCGAAGTGCACATTTTTCAAATTGAACATTTTCAAATGATCACTTCTAAGACAGTCTTGTGAAATCACAATATCCCATTTTAACTAGCTAGCCACTAACATTTTTTAACAAATCATGAATTACTTTGCACCATGTTTGTACAAATAATAACTCAAGTAAAATACAAAAGTCAACTCTCAAATATTTAAATAAATCATGTCTTACTTCTAACTGGACACCAAATCTGTTATCTGTTTTTTTGTCAGTTAGCGGGAAGCTTGGCATTGCTGTTAACTAGTGTGTTGTACTCTGGTGTGTAACTTGACACTGCAACTCTTAGTGAGTCTTGCAGATGTGCATCAGTGAGGTGTGTTCTGTGTTTGTTCTTGATGAAGTTCATGTCAGAAAAGGCTGATTCACAAAGATAAGTTGAACCAAACAGGCTTGCAACCTTCATAGCTGCTGCGCATACACCACTGTACTTTTCTGTGTCAACAAGGCACCAAAAGCTTAATGCAGCCTGGTGTGCTTTAAATTCTAAATTGTCAGGAAAGAAGAGGAAGGAATTTAAAAGGTAAAAGGGTATATGTGTTTAAAAATCATTTTTGAGGTTGTATTTTTTCTCTAAAATTGTCTTTCTGAACGTTATAAGAAGCAAAGTAAAAAAATGAATTAAATTATTTAGACAAGTGAAGACCAGGTCTTTAAAATATTTTTGGGGGATTTTGAAATTCTATTTGAGTTTTGTCTCTCTTAGAATTAAACATGTCGAGCAAAGCGAGACCAGCTTGCTAGTAAATAAATACAATTTAAAAAATAGAGGCTGCTCACTGGTAAGTGCTGCTATTTGAGCTATTTTTAGAACAGGCCAGCGGGCTACTCATCTGGTCCTTACGGGCTACTTGGTGCCCGCGGGCACCACGTTGGTGACCCCTGGTTTAACGATTCAATTCAGATTATATTTTGATGTTTCTAATGTGATTCAGGGACAATATTAGTTTATTTGGAACAATACAATCTTAAACAAACCAGCGAGTTAAAATCAATTTAGTAACTTTTTAGCAAAATAAATCAATGTGACTGTGGAATAAATACTGGATACTGCAGGAGAGGTTTCCTGTTATCCCTGTTATTTTTTGTATGGGAATTATGTATCAGTGAATTATGAATATAAACAAGCAAGTAAACAACAATTAATGGGCAATGCATTCACATCTCATTTAAATGTGAAACCAATACTTCAGGTTTAATTAACAGGAGGAAACATTTTTTTGCTCACATTTAAACAGTCAAGACATTTTAATAGAAAGTACAATAACTAACATTTTAACAGTAGATTTACTTGTTACTTCTGCTTTTGTGTTTCAGTATAACATTTGTACAATGATAATCATAGGTACTTTAATATAAAAAAAATTAATTGCAACCAACAACTTTTCAGGTTGAATTAACAGTAGAGTTACCTGAGAAATGATGTAGAACCAAATCTTTTCCGTTTAAATGAGCAATGTTTTTTACCCGCTACTACTCTCTACAGTGTATTAGCAACAACATTTTGTAGGAGTATAAAGGCCTGTTACGTAAAGCATTAAAGGTGCCTTCACAGATGTGTAAGTTACCCGTGCCTTGGGCACTAATGCACCCCCATACCATCACAGATGCAGGCTTTTGAACTTTGCGTCAATAACAGTCTGGATGGTTCGCTTGCCCTTTGGTCCGGATGACACAATGTCGAATATTTCCAAAAACAATTTGAAATGTGGACTCGTCAGACCACAGAACACTTTTCCACTTTGCATCAGTCCATCTTCGATAATCTCGGGCCCAGAGAAGCCGGCGGCGTTTCTGGATGTTGTTGATAAATGGCTTTCGCTTTGCATAGTAGAGCTTTAACTTGCACTTACAGATGTAGTGACGAATTGTATTTAGTGACAGTGGTTTTCTGAAGTGTTCCTGAGCCCATGTGGTGATATCCTTTAGAGATTGATGTCGGTTGTTGATACAGTGCCATCTGAGGGATCGAAGTGTGGTGGATTGTCCGAAGCTTAAACAGCAAACAGTGGTTTTAGTACAAAAGTTTTATTTACCCAATATCAAAAAGTACAGAGTTGGATTGAATTGCCCATGCAGACAGATCGAAATCATGCGAATCATATCAAATATTGGTCTACTGGCTTTTTACATGTTTCCCTCATGTGTCAAGGTCCCGTTGTTTTGCAACTGCTTGCTCCGCAACAACCTTGGATACCTTAGTCATAACAAAACATTTTGTAGAATGGTTAGAGCGACCACAAATTCAACTTTTACCCACATATGCTCTTCCAGTAATTCAGAGGCTTTAAGACAAACTTTCTTTTTTGACTACAACAGACACAAAATATGGTATAAAAGGTCAGAAATTCCACTACAGAAGGTCACGGTCATTCAATGTTGGTTTCCGCCCATGCCGCTTACGTGGACTGATTTCGCCAGATTCTCTGAACCTTTTGATGATATTATGGACCGTAGATGTTGAAATCCCTAAATTTCTTGCAATTTCCCTTTTGAGAAACATTGTTCTTAAACTGTTTGACTTTTTGCTCACGTAGTTGTGGACAAAGGGGTGTACCTTGCCCCATCCTTTCTTGTGAAAGACTGAGCATTTTTTGGGAAGCTGTTTTTATACCCAATCATGGCACCCACCTGTTCCCAACTAGCCTGTACACCTGTGGGATGTTCCAAATAAGTGTTTGAAGAGCATTCCTCAACTTTATCAGTATTCATTGCCACCTTTCCCAACTTCTTTGTCATGTGTTGCTGGCATCAAATTCTAAAGTTAATGATTATTTGCAAAAAAAAATGTTTATTAGTTTGAACATCAAATATGTTGTCTTTGTAGCATATTCAACTGAATAGGGGTTGAAAATGATTTGCAAATCATTGTATTCCGTTTATATTTACATCTAACACAATTTCCCAACTCATATAGAATTGGGGTTTGTATTATACTACGTTTATTTCACTTTTTCAACATTCTGCTTCTGGAAGTTGGTTCATCTGCAAAACTTGATCAGCTGGTACTTCCGTTGTGTCTGTCGCGTCCTTTGTGGCTTAAAATTGTGTTACGTCTTTAAATTGTGTTGTTGCGTTTGCATTCGTGTTGTAGCTGAAAGTAGTAGGGTTGTGGCTTCATGATATTGCTATGACGTGTGTGACCTTTCTCAGCCACCGTAGCTATCCGCCATTCTTGTTTTACCCACTGATGGCGATGACGCCGCAGTCAAGCAGACAGACTAGAATAATATTTAACGTCCTTATCATTAATAGTGCCACACAAATAATAAATGAACCCACGCATCGAAACGGTAATACGATAGACCTAGTGCTTGTCAGGGGTATCACCGTCTCCAAAGTTACGATACTCCCGTATACTAAAGTATTGTCCGATCATTACCTTATAAAATTCGAGGTTCAGACGCATGTTCGTCAAACTAATAATAATAATAATAACTGCTGTAGCAGCCGCAACATTAATACAGCCACAACGACAACTCTTGCTGACTTACTGCCCTCGGTAATGGCACCATTCCCAAAGTATGTGGGCTCTATTGATAACCTCACTAACAACTTTAACGACACCCTGCGCGAAACCATTGATAACATAGCACCGCTAAAGTTAAAAAAGGCTCCAAAAAAGCGCACGCCGTGGTTTACAGAAGAAACTAGAGCTCAGAAATTATTATGTAGAAAGCTGGAACGCAAATGGCACACAACTAAACTTGAGGTGCACCATCAAGCATGGAGTGATGGTTTAATAACTTATAAACGCATGCTTACCTTAGCTAAAGCTAAATATTACTCAAATCTCATCCACCGTAATAAAAACGATCCTAAATTTTTGTTTAGTACGGTAGCATCGCTAACCCAACAAGGGACCCCCTCCAGTAGCTCAACCCACTCAGCTGATGACTTTATGCAATTCTTTAGTAAGAAAATTGAAGTCATTAGAAAGGAGATTAAAGACAATGCGTCCCAGCTACAACGGGGTTCTATTAACACTGATACGATGGTATATACGGCGGATACTGCCCTCCAAAATAGTTTCTCTCGTTTTGAGGAAATAACATTAGAGGAATTGTTACAACGTGTAAATGGAATAAAACAGACAACATGCTTACTTGACCCTCTTCCTGGGAAACTGATCAAGGAGCTCTTTGTATTATTAGGTCCATCAGTGCTGAATATTATAAACTTATCACTTTCCTCGGGCACTGTTCCCCTAGCATTCAAAAAAGCGGTTATTCATCCTCTTCTTAAAAGACCTAACCTCGATCCTGACCTCATGGTAAACTACCGACCGGTGTCTCACCTTCCCTTTATTTCAAAAATCCTTGAAAAAATTGTTGCGGAGCAGTTAAATGAACACTTAGCGTCTAACAATCTATGTGAAACCTTTCAATCCGGTTTCAGGGCAAATCACTCCACGGAGACAGCCCTCGCAAAAATGACTAATGATCTATTGCTAACGATGGATTCTGATGCGTCATCTATGTTGCTGCTCCTCGATCTTAGCGCTGCTTTCGATACCGTCGATCATAATATTTTATTAGAACGTATCAAAACACGAATTGGTATGTCAGACTTAGCCCTGTCTTGGTTTAACTCTTATGTTACTGATAGGATGCAGTGTGTCTCCCATAACAATGTGACCTCGGACTACGTTAAGGTAACGTGTGGAGTTCCCCAGGGTTCGGTCCTTGGCCCTGCACTCTTCAGCATCTACATGCTGCCGCTAGGTGACATCATACGCAAATACGGTGTTAGCTTTCACTGTTATGCTGATGACACCCAACTCTACATGCCCCTAAAGCTGACCAACACGCCGGATTGTAGTCAGCTGGAGGCGTGTCTTAATGAAATTAAACAATGGATGTCCGCTAACTTTTTGCAACTCAACGCCAAAAAAACGGAAATGCTGATTATCGGTCCTGCTAGACACCAAACTCTATTTAATAATACAACTCTAACATTTGACAACCAAACAATTAAACAAGGCGACACGGTAAAGAATCTGGGTATTATCTTCGACCCAACTCTCTCCTTTGAGGCACACATTAAAAGCGTTACTAAAACGGCCTTCTTTCATCTCCGTAATATCGCTAAAATTCGCTCCATTCTGTCCACTAAAGACGCTGAGATCATTATCCATGCGTTTGTTACGTCTCGCCTCGACTACTGTAACGTATTATTTTCGGGTCTCCCCATGTCTAGCATTAAAAGATTACAGTTGGTACAAAATGCGGCTGCTTGACTTTTGACAAGAACAAGAAAGTTTGATCACATTACGCCTGTACTGGCTCACCTGCACTGGCTTCCTGTGCACTTAAGATGTGACTTTAAGGTTTTACTACTTACGTATAAAATACTACACGGTCTAGCTCCATCCTATCTTGCCGATTATATTGTACCATATGTCCCGGCAAGAAATCTGCGTTCAAAGGACTCCGGCTTGTTAGTGATTCCCAAAGCCCAAAAAAAGTCTGCGGGCTATAGAGCGTTTTCCGTTCGGGCTCCAGTACTCTGGAATGCCCTCCCGGTAACAGTTCGAGATGCCACCTCAGTAGAAGCATTTAAGTCTCACCTTAAAACTCATTTGTATACTCTAGCCTTTAAATAGACTCCCTTTTTAGACCAGTTGATCTGCCGTTTCTTTTCTTTTTCTTCTATGTCCCACTCTCCCTTGTGGAGGGGGTCCGGTCCGATCCGGTGGCCATGTACTGCTTGCCTGTGTATCGGCTGGGGACATCTCTGCGCTGCTGATCCGCCTCCGCTTGGGATGGTTTCCTGCTGGCTCCGCTGTGAACGGGACTCTCGCTGCTGTGTTGGATCCGCTTTGGACTGGACTCTCGCGACTGTGTTGGATCCATTGTGGATTGAACTTTCACAGTATCATGTTAGACCCGCTCGACATCCATTGCTTTCCTCCTCTCTAAGGTTCTCATAGTCATTATTGTCACCGACGTCCCACTGGGTCATTATTGTCACCGATGTCCCACTGGGTGTGAGTTTTCCTTGCCCTTATGTGGGCCTACCGAGGATGTCGTGGTGGTTTGTGCAGCCCTTTGAGACACTAGTGATTTAGGGCTATATAAGTAAACATTGATTGATTGATTGATAAAGTCTGCCGTTCTTAATCCAGTGTTTTCCTTTTTTAGTAGAAACACACATGATCTATTGCCTTTTACAACAATGTTGGACCGACACCTATCTTCCGGTAGGCAAACTTGCCGAGCACAGATCATTACACTCCTAATACAAATCCTAATGCTATCAGCTAAAGCCTCCTTATAAGACATTACACAAATCAATGTATTATTTATAAATATGTAATACAAATGTTAAGATGCTACCACACACAGCTCAAAACTCCATTTAAGTCTTTATGTACAGTAAGTCATGTAAATCATTGTATTGTAAATATGTCATACAAAAGTCTTGGTTTAGAATAAAATTTGTTTTTACAGAGTTGCCAGGAGAAAATGGGTTGACCGGGTGCCCCTCATTTTCAGAACAGACCTTAAAGTTCTTTTTGCAAAGGTACCACTTTATAAATATGAAAAACATTGCTGTCGGTCCTTTTTTTACAACTGTTTAAGGTGTCATCTTTCAGGTCCCTGTACGACTTTGTGGCAGCTCATCCCAATATTTCATTGATTGACGACAGGCTTGCTGACTGGTACTTGCGTTTGTCCTCCAACTGCAAACAAGCCATACAAGGTCTGCTCATATCTTTTATGTTCAACTTTTATTTTTGTAGCTTTTCAGCAAAGTTGTTTCACTTCAGAACCTCTACATCAGCTTCAGTCCCATGTTCAGTTCAAAACTCAGCAGAAATTTTGCAACAGATTCCTTAGACCAGGCCTGGCCAACCCGCGGTTTGCAATCCTCATGCGGCTCTTTGGCTGGTTTCATACAGCTCTTAACTCTGTTATGAGAGTAGCGCGCGTGTGTGTGTGTGTGTGTAGCCCTTTAAGATATGACAGCATGTGAGGTAAGTGAGTCAGCGAGTGGGTGGGCAAGAGAGGTGAGGGAACGGTAACAGTGAGTGTTTGCAGGTGCTAGTAGCTTGGTGGATGGCTGTGTGCAAGACACCAATAAAGTCACAAAGTTGCAACAAACCGCTGGCTTCGTCATTCACCCTCAGGTCTGGAGCTGTAAAGACCCACTGCCGGGTAAAGTGAAGGGTGTTACCCCCGAAGTACATTGGCCCTGGAGGAACGTCTCCCCTGCGCTCCTCGACTATGGTCTGGTAGCCGGAAACAGGAAAGGTTTAACAACTCTATTAGTGCCTTAGTGTTTACCATTAAGTCTTTCTTTTGACAGCCCCTTGCGGTAAACTTGTCTGAGTGCAAACAGAGGCAGTATTTGTCGTTGATAAAACATTCGGGGAATCAAAATTTATGACCAATAAAAATGCAATAAACGGTGACGGAAATTTGACCTGGCAAATATAAACAAAAGAAAACACTGGCTGAAAGCGAAAATCGATACAATAAATAAAAAAATAAAAAGCAAAACGGGTGGTAGGTAAAAATGAAAAATCTGCGTCCAAGTCGACACGCGGGCTTCTGGAATTGCGCGTCATTTTTTATTTCAATGCGTAAAAAGACACAGTGCAGTAGCGCCAACACTACTTGACAGTATAACAAAATAGGTCACTTATATTCTGTAATATACCAAGTTTTAGAAAAAGTGCAGAGGTAGAAATATTCCAAATTATCTCTTGTATACAATGTAAACATAAATAATGCCTCAAAACAAGTTAATTTCAACAAAACACAGCAGACTGATCTCGCCCTGCACAGCTGTTTTGTATTGGCAAATGGGCTTGTAGATCTTTATTTGCCACAGCTATATACCTTACTGCTTTGCACACAGTGCATTCTGCTTCCCATGTGTCACGGCCAGGACCGAAACACTGATACCTTTTCCGCAAATCATCCGTGAAGTTGCATTTATGTCTCTCTTTTGTCCTGTCTGTCTATCCACAGCTCTCTCTTTTGTCCTGTCCGTCTCCACATCTCTTGTGTCCTGTCTGTCTCTCCACATGTCTCTCTTGTGTCCTGTCTGTCTCTCCACATCACTCTTCTGTCCTGTCTGTCTTTCCACATCTGTCTCTTTTGTCCGGTCTGTCCCTCCACATCTCTTTTGTCTGGTCTGTCTCTCTACATCTCTCTCTTGTGTCCTGTCTGTCTCTCGACGCTTTCGCTCTCTGTCTCTGCCCCTCCGTCATGAATGGTGCTGCGTGCGCTCGCCTCCACAATTTTTGTTTTTAACCCATTCTTAACCCTGGACGTTCATTGAAAATACAGGCAACCCTAACTCAAAATGCCGGACGTATGAGGCATTTAAGAAACCCCGCCCGGACAGCCCCGCAAAACAGCACGTGTCCGGGGAAAAGAGGACGTATGGTCAGTCTACCATAAGAAGAAGAATCCGAAGCCGGTTTGAGTGACGTCAAACGTGCATGTGCGTAAGATCCCATAGTAAATAATTCGTGACAAGTTCGCTCTCAAAATGGCAGGGAAAAAAAGGACAACAAAACAAAAATATGAAGAAGAGCACAGGATATTTTTAATAGTGGGAGAGTTTATATTTTTTTGTTGAACGTAATGGCAAGCCATTCTGCCTTGTCAGGCGTCATTAGCGCATTTCAAAGCTTCAAATCTTCAGCGTCACAAGGAATGCCAGAAGTCCCACTTAGCAACATGCATAGTAACAGAAAAAATATTTTTTCTTGTGGACTTGGTTGAACTGAGTGTGTGTGAAACAGTGCACACAATGTTAATTGTAGAAAATAACTGGCCTCTGGTCTTAGTACAGTAGGAGTCATGTTGGTGTGTGACATTTACAATAAATCTGGCTGTGCAGAGGTGTGTGTGCGTGTGGGTGTTTGCGCATGCGTGTGTGATGGGGTGATGTTCATGTGTGCCCATGTGTAGGATGTGGCTCTTTGCAGTAACACACTAAACAAAAAAAGTGGCTCTAAGTCTCTGACTGGTTGGCAACCCTTGCCTCAGACTACCCCTGCTCTAGAGCACTTTAGGGCAGTGTTTCTTAGCTAAATGGCCGTGAGCTCCCCTTAAATCAGGGGTCATCAACACGGTGCCCGCGGGCACCAAGTAGCCCGTAAGGACCAGATGAGTCGCCTGCTGGCCTGTTCTAAAAATAGCTCAAATAGCAGCACTTACCAGTGAGCTGCCTTTTATTTTTTACATTTTATTTATTTACTACAAGCTGGTCTCGCTTTGCTCGACATTTTTAATTCTAAGAGAGACAAAACTTAAATAGAATTTGAAAATCCCCCAAAAATATTTCAAAGACTTGGTCTTCACTTGTTTAATTAGATTCATTTATTTTTTTATTTTGCTTCTTATAACGTTCAGAAAGACAATTTTAGAGAAAAAAAAACAACCTAAAAAATGATTTTAGGATTTTTAAACACATATACCATTTTACCTTTTAAATTCCTTCCTCTTCTTTCCTGACAATTTAAATTTAAAGCACACCAGGCTGCACCAAGCTTTTGGTGCCTTGTTGACACAGAAAGTACAGTGGTGTATGCGCAGCAGCTATGAAGGTTGCAAGCCTGTTTGGTTCAACTTATCTTTCTGACATGAACTTCATCAAGAACAAACAGAACACACCTCACTGATGCACATCTGCAAGACTCACTCTAAGAGTTGTAGTGTCAAGTTACACACCAGAGTACAACACACTAGTTAACAGCAACACCAGGCTTCCCGCTAACTGACAAAGAAACAGATAACAGATTTGGTGTCCAGTTCAAAGTGTGACATGATTTGTTTAAATATTTGAGAGTTCACTTTTGTATTTTACTTGAGTTAATATTTGTACAACCATGGTGCAAAGTAATTCATGATTTGTTAAAAAATGTTGGCTAGCTAGTTAAAATGGGATACTGTGATTTCACAAGACTGTCTTAGAAGTGATAATTTGAAAATATTCAATTTGAAAAATGTGTACTAAGAGAAAAAATATAAAAATAAAGTGTTGCATATTAATATTTATCTGTTTCTATATATATTTATTGTGAGAAATCATTAAGATGATCAGTGTTTCCACAAAGATAAATATAACTAATTATTAATAATAACATAGAGTTAAAGGTAAATTGAGCAAATTGGCTATTTCTGGCAATTTATTTAAGTGTGTATCAAACTGGCAGCCCTTCGCATTAATCAGTACCCAAGAAGTAGCTCTTGTTTTCAAAAAGTTTGATGACCCCTGCCTTAGATGGCCGCCAAAATATGTTTCTCAGCTGTGGTCTGCATGGGCTGCAGCAGTACCCAATTGTAATACACTTTTCCACCACTTCTGGCAGTAATGACAATATTAAACAAACAAAAGAAGTCTGGGAGCTAAAGTCATAAAGAAGTTTAAGTGCAAATATAATGACTTAAGTGGTGAAGCTGTATATTTCATTTCCCTGTTAGTTTTATTGACATTTTTCAAATAAATATATAATATTGTTATTTATTGTTAATTTAGTTAAAAAAATGTATTTGAACACGAATTGTATGTAAATGTATTTTTATCCATTTGTGACTGCGTGGGTTCCCTACGGGTACTCCGGCTTCTTCCCACCTCCAAAGACATGGACCTGGGGATAGGTTGATTCGCAACACTAAATTGGCCCTAGTGTGTGACTGTCAGTCTATCTGTTGGCCCTGCGATGAGGTGGCGACTTGTCCAGAGTATACCTTGCCTACCACCCGAATGCAGCTGAGATAGGCTCCAGCACCCCCCGCGACCCAGAAAAAGGTACAAGCGGTAGAAGATGGATGGATGAATGAGTGCCTTCTATTGCAGTATATTTGATTTATATTAATTTTTGTAATCAGCCTGTCCTACGTTGATATTTGTAATTAACACATGCTGTCACATAATTTGAACTGTTAAACTGTTAGTATGTTAGTTATAATTAATGAACATGATTAAAATTAAGAGTAAATTTTCTAATTCAGTGTCAATATTACAGTGGGATCCGTGCCCCTCTGTAGTGGAAATGTTGGGCCCCAAGATCAAAAAGGTTAAGAACCCCTGCTTTTAAGGATATGAACACCTAGCAACACAGCTACCAAAAATGCAGTGTTTATGTCCAGTAGGGTTGCAATGATTAAACCTATAAATTTGATTAGGAAAAAAAGCTTTGTTTTACATTCTGTTGCATCCATTAATCGTTAGTGTTACTCATACAAAATTTAAAATCAGGACCACATAAATTAAAACAAGTTTAAAAGAATGTAAATAAATGGCAATGGAAGTGAATTTAAGGTTACAGAAGTCTAAAAAAGGTAAATATGTAAAAAAATAAGTTAAATAGGGTGTAAATAAAAGTTAAGAATAATGAAGGTAAACTAAGTAAATGAAAGGTAAGATAAGTAAATGGGTAAAGAAGATACATCAAAGGTAAATAGAAGGTAAAATGGGGAATATAGAAAGTAAAATTAAGTTAAACCAAAGGTAAATAAAAAGTAAAAGAACGCAACGAGGAGGCAATATAAATAAAAGGTAAAGTTTGGTAAACATTAATGCTAAAAGGCAAGTAGGTTAAAGTACAAAATATAATATAAATACAAGTTGAATAGAAGGTAAAAGAAGGAATAAAGAAGGCATAAAAAGATAAAACAAGGTAACACAAGGTCAAAAGAGGTGAATAAAAGGTAAAATAAGTTAACTGGAAAGTAAATAAGGTAAATTAAGAGTAAAAAAAATGTATAAGAAGGAAAAACAATCTAAAAGACAGTTAAATAAAAGGTTAAAAAAGATAAAAGGTCAAATAAGGTAATGAAGGTTATGGCAAGTACAAAAATCTTAATTTGAGCTATTTTCCCTAAAATACGGGTTGAGGCTACAAAGTGTGTTTTATCTATTCACGCCATTAATCGAAGTAACTAATCAATACATTACTTGATTACCAAAATAACTATGTCTAGTGAGTGTAATAAATAACACGCACAGTCTAAAACAACCACTCAAGGGAAACAGCAAAAGTGGCCACTGCATGCAGGTTGCCATGACGATCTCAAGCTCAAAGCCGGATAGGGGGGCAAAAGTTGAATTACCATAGTAAACGTTTGAGTTGTTGTCTGATTCGTTGAGACGGCGAAAGTAGAGAACTACTGCTTGCCGATAGATTAAAAGTTTAAGAACAATTGAGGGAGCGTGCTCATTGGCGCAGGATAATATGCCATATCAACTTTATTTGAAAACAAACACAGCTGAAAAACCAAGGGCTGTATGCCGCAAAAAATACAAAATATAAAAAAGCAGAAATAGCAAGTTTATCCTAAGAGGACTAACACTTAAATAATGCAACAAACTTGGCGAATTCTGTAAAAATTTGGCACAAATGGGGTTCAGCAGGACCGGAAGTACAACACACACACAAATCAGATTGGTTTTCAAAATAAAGCGCTCAATAATAGCTTACTTACCCAAGTTCCATCCATCCATCCATTTTTTTACCGCTTGTCCCTTTTTTGGGGTAGCAGGGGGTGCTGGAGCCTATCTCAGCTGCATTCGGGCGGAAGGTGTTGTACACCCTGGACAAGTCGCCACCTCATCACAGGGCCAACAGATAGACAGACAACATTCACACTCACATTCACACACTTGGGCCAATTTAGTGTTGCATATCAACCTATCCCCAGGTGCATGTTTTTGGCGGTGGGAGGAAGCTGGAGTACCCGGAGGGAGCCCACACGGGGGGAACATGCAAACTTCCGAGCCCGGGATTGAACCCAGGACTTCCTAGGACCTTCGTATTGTGAGGCACATGCACAAACCCCTGTGTCATCGTTCTGCCCCTTACCCAAGTTAAAAGCACAAAACGGATTGTTTGCCTGTTGTGTAATTTCTTATTTAAATTATCTGTGGAGCTTTGTTTCCTTCGACTCGTTTTGTAGTCCAGTCTAGCCGGGTGGCACACACATGCAGCTTGGACAGTTCCAGCTGCTCTATGTGTTAAGTGCATTCAAAAACGACTAGTTCTCATTCATCTCTCTGAAGAGCAGTTCAAAAGACTTGGTTCGTTCGCAAACGTCACATCTCATTTCCGGTTTTTGGGTTAGGTCATGAGGTAATAGTTATGTCAGGTTTTCAACATGTCGTTCCCCAATGTGAAAGTCATTCCAACATTCTTGTGTTGTCGCAGATGAAGGAGGCTTTCACCAGTTCCTGTGGAGACACCCTGCTTTAGAGGTTCTGCAGCATCATGTTTGTTTGAAGAGTGAGTAGTAACTTGCCATCATTTTGAAAAACTGAACTTTGATTTAAGCAACGTTGCAGATGACATAGGAGGAGGCAGACAGGCTGCCAAGCCAAACATCTCGCACAACCAGCTAACGTACGTGCTCCACTACTTTTACACATGTTATTTACTAATAGGGGTGTAACGCTATGCCAGCAGTGCCCATTACGTCGATCGGCAGCTACCGGTCGATAGTGGAGGGTGTGTCAGTGAATCGCCAGCCAGGCATTAAAAAAATAGTCCTAAAAATTAGCGATTATCAATCTTCACTATGACGGGACTTTTGATTTAATTAATAATTTCTGACGTGAAAGGCAAACACGCCACCACATTAAAAAAATAGCTACTGTAAATTAAATAAATGGACATTGGAGTTGCAGAATACACCAATAACAAGACAGAAATGTAACTCATCAGATCAAAACTGGATCAGATATAGTACACGTTTCTGTTCTAAATAATAAAGAATACACTTTAGGCTACCTCTGAATAATAGCATGAAATATTCCAGCACCTTCATAACGTTTACCGTTGTGATCAAAATTATTCAACACCCACATAATTTTGGTAGTTTAGCAAGTTGGACATTTATTCCGTATTTTGTTTATAGTCATATCAAATAAAGATGCATTAAATAGACAAATGCAACTTGAATTACAACATTATATTTTGTAACATACCAAACAGTGTCATTTCTCTTAATATCTCATTGACAAAATTATTCAACCCCTTGAAGATCATAACTCCTAAGAACAGAATTTGAATGAGGTCTTTTCAATCAGGTGTTGAAAACACCTGTAGATGTGATTAGAACCATAACAAGCAACAATTAAACTGATTGAAAAAGACTGTGACGCTCAGCTTCTTGTAGATGATCAATGGTGTATTTGCAACATGGTGAAGTCCGGGGAGTGGTCAAAGAAGTCAAGAGAGGAGGTAATTTCTCCTCATAAGAAAGGATATGGATATAAGAAAATAGCAAAGACATTACACATTCCAAGAGACACAGTTGGGAGCATAATTTGCAAGGTTAAAGCAAAAGGCACAGTGGAAACACTACCTGGGCGTGGTAGAAAGCGTACAGTGGTGAAAAACCCCCGGGTAACAGCTCAGGAACTACAACAGGACATTGCAGAGGGGGGAATGCAGGCTTCGTCCCAGACAATAAGGCGCGCACTACGAGATGAAGGCCTCCCTGCCAGAACTCCCAGGCGCACCCCACTTCTGACTACCAGGCACAAGAAAATAGACTCCAGAATGCCAAAAAACCTCTGGACAAACCCCAAAGGTTTTGGGAAACTGTTCTATGGAGTGATGAGACAAAACTGGAATTTTTGGGGCCTATGAATCAACGTTATGTCTGGAAGAGAAAAAATGAAGCTTACAAAGAGAAGAACACCTTCCCTACTGTTAAGCATGGTGGGGGGTCAATCATGCTCTGGGGCTGTTTCTCTGCCTCAGGTACCGGGAATCTCCAGTGAGTTCAAGGCATTATGAATTCTATTTCCTACCAGGATATATTAGCTGCAAATGTCATGAAGTCAGTGACGAAGTTGAGGCTTCGGAGACGTTGGACCTTCCAACAGGACAACGATCCCAAACATACCTCCAAATCA
Organism: Nerophis ophidion; assembly: GCF_033978795.1. Lineage (NCBI taxonomy): Eukaryota > Metazoa > Chordata > Actinopteri > Syngnathiformes > Syngnathidae > Nerophis > Nerophis ophidion. The sequence goes on from NC_084629.1 coordinate 19,590,366, forward strand.
ACATCAGAGTGGTTGCAGAAGAAGTGCTGGAAGACTCTGGAGTGGCCTTCACAGTCGCCAGACCTAAATCCTATAGAAAACCTGTGGTGGGACTTAAAGAAGGCAGTTGCAGCACGCAAGCCCAAGAATGAGAATGAACTGGAGGCCTTTGCCCAAGAGGAATGGGCTAAGATACCTGTAGATCGTTGCAAGAAGCTTGTGTCTGGTTATGTATCACGTTTGAAGGATGTAATTACTGCCAAAGGGTGTTCTATTAAGTACTAAAGATGCATGTAACTAGGGGGTTGAATAATTTTTTGTCAATGAGATATTAAGAAAAATGTCCTTTTTTGGTGTTTTGTAAAATACAGTTTTACAATTCAAGAGTGCTCAGAGAGTATGGGGTATCGGAATGTCTTATTGTGGCAGTCCGCTCCCTGTACGATCAGTGTCAGAGCTTGGTCCGCATTGCTGGCAGTAAGTCGGACACGTTTCCAGTGAGGGTTGGACTCCGCCAAGGCTGTCCTTTGTCACCGATTCTGTTCATAACTTTTATGGACAGAATTTCTAGGCGCAGCCAAGGCGTTGAGGGGTTCCGGTTTGGTGGCCACGGGATTAGGTCTCTGCTTTTTGCAGATGATGTAGTCCTGATTGCTTCATCTGGCCGGGATCTTCAGCTCTCACTGGATCGGTTCGCAGCCGGAATGAGAATCAGCACCTCCAAGTCCGAGTCCATGGTTCTCGCCCGGAAAAGGATGGAGCACCAGCTCCGGGTTGGGGAGGAGACCCTGCCCCAAGTGGAGGAGTTCAAGTACCTAGGAGTCTTGTTCACGAGTGGGGGAAGAGTGGATCGTGAGATCGACAGGCGGATCAGTCCGGCGTCTTCAGTAATGCGGACGTTGTATCGATCCGTTGTGGTGAAGAAGGAGCTGAGCCGGAAGGCAAAGCTCTCAATTTACCGGTCGATCTACGTTCCCATCCTCACCTATGGTCATGAGCTTTGGATCATGACCGAAAGGATAATATCACGGGTACAAGCGGCCGAAATGAGTTTCCTCCGCCGGGTGGCGGGGCTCTCCCTTAGAGATAGGGTGAGAAGCTCTGCCATCCGGGAGGAGCTCAACGTAAAGCCGCTGCTCCTCCACATCGAGAGGAGCCAGATGAAGTGGTTCGGGCATCTGGTCAGGATGCCACCCGAACGCCTCCCTAGGGATGTGTTTAGGGCACGTCCAGCTGGTAGGAGGCCACGGGGAAGACCCAGGACACGTTGGGAAGACTATGTCTCCCAGCTGGCCTGGGAACGCCTCGGGATCCCCCGGGAAGAGCTAGACGAAGTGGCTGGAGATAGGGAAGTCTGGGCTTCCCTGCTTAGGCTGTTGCCCCCGCGACCCGACCTCAGATAAGCGGAAGATGATGGATGGATGGATGGATGGACAATTCAAGTTGCATTTGTCTATTTGATATGACTATAAACAAAATACTGAATAAATGTCCAACTTGCTAAAACACCAAAATTGTGTGGGGGTTGAATAATTTTGATCACAACTGTCGTTATACTAAAGCGTCACTCAAGTCTAAATAGATTTATATAGCTTCATTGGGCTATATTGATCCATTACGAAACCAACCTGAGATATTTTTGTCAGTTACGTTTATACGTGCGTTTTCTCTCTGAAAACGGAGTCAAATGTGCCGGGGACACATTATCAGCCCCGCGTCGCAACAAAGACATAACGTTAAAGCAGGCATGTGATTTTTCCGTCTTAAGTCGGAATTCCGTCTTTTTTAATCTCGGGGGGGGGGGGGAATTATCTTCCGTTCTTTTTTTCCGACCCTAAGTCAAGATTCGTTTATTTGGCGATTTTTCTTTTGGAATCGAGACGTAGCTTATATTAAGCCGTAGTTGATTGGTCGATATGTTCCTTGTGACCAATCAGGACATCTGTTATGAATGATGACGTTATTACCGCCATTTTCCAAATGTAAACGATGTCGGTTTTTGAAGAGAAAGGACGCTTCACGAGTAAAAGAAATTGATAAATATGTCAAAAATAAGTTTCGATGGGACTGGATGGAAAGGGAAATCACTGATACTGTTGGGAAGAAGGAAGTTACGACTTTGTTCGGTGATTTTATTCGGAAAATCGATCATTTCGGAAAAGTTTTTTGCACACTAGTGATTTAGGGCTATATAAGTAAACATTGATTGATTGATAATATTGACCTTGGATCACGAGGTTTCAAGGCTTTGGAAGTACATGCGAAACGCCAAAACATTTGAAACAACTTGAAGCAAGGAAAACGAACTTTTCACTGGATGGTACTTTTGGATGTCAACCGAAAGTGAGCAAACCTTACGGACTTCATCCTTTGTTTACATCGACAACTGCCGTAGACATCGAGAGGAAAAATCCACCCAAACAACCCACTTCAGTTGCAGACAGGGTAGTTAATAATGAGGTAAGCTAAAAAATATTTGCTTGCGAAATACGCATGTTTGTTTTAAATATTAACCAATTATTGCTTTACGAAATATAAATGGGTTTTTCTAAAAATAAAAAGCCACGTGAAAATATATTATGAAGTTACAGAAATTCAAAGTCGCATTATTGATTCCAGTTAATTTATTTGTAATAAATTTGCAAATAATACTATTTTGTAATATTAAGTTCTTATGTAGTCTCTTGAAACAATATTGTCAGTGGTGTAACAATCTTGAAGGTAAATATTTTCACACTTGTTTCATGCAATATGTCAGTGTCCTCACATTATTATTATTTACTATTTTCAAATGAGTAAACATTACTAAACATGTTTAATTATTTTATGGTGCTGTCTTTGTTCATTTTAGCATGTTAAATTGGTGAAAAACCAGAAGCTTCGAGGGGCGTTGCCCCCCTTTACCCCCCACCAGGGCACCGCCCTGGACCTGGCTGGGGGCCTTCGTCCCCCAGACCCCCGGAAATGTTTTCAGTCTTTTTCATTGTGGTCAAATCACATGCCTGTAAAGTTACTCAAAAAAACTGCCTGTTGCGACTCAAAACACAGAAAATGAAGTTACCGCACTATCCAAAAAGTTCCTAAAACTCTGAAAGTTAATACACAACCGTTGCTGCTGCGCTTCCAGAAAAAAATCTCCTCGTTAACAAAACATTAAAAACACACAGACGGACACAACGGATCAATATACTCGGACTATGGACTTAAATAAGTTACGTACCGTGAGTTCTTCTCTTCATCCGTGGCTCCTCTTCAGGTACTGCCGAAGCAATGTTGTCCTTCCGTGGCACGCGACGTCCATGCTGCACGTCTTGCAGGAAATGTCTTCTATGAAGTCTTTAAAGTAAAGTGTTTCGACACTTTGGACGACTTATGTCGTACACTTTTCTCCATTGAAGCAATAACCTCGAGATGTTTCTCCGCTGAACTATCCGTACTGTTTCCCTCCGCCATTTTTCGAACGTTTCCACAAAGGAGACGGCGTGGTCACGTGAGTTGCACATGACACATCATTGGCTGGCTCACTGCCACCTCATGAGACTTAGCCTCAGTGCAGCCCTGGCACTGTTTTGTACTGTTTTTGTACTTATTTTAATTATTGTGTTTCAGCTGTTTGTTAATGTTGCAGTTTATAAATAAAGGTTTAGGGGGGGAAAAAAAAGCCTCTGCGCATTGCATACATCCAACGAATCGATGACTAAATTATTCACCAACTATTCTTATAATCGATTTTAATCAGTTTAATTGATTAGTTGTTGCAGCCCTAATATACATATATATATATACATATATTTATATATATATATATATATATATATATATATATACACATACAAACCCCATTTCCATATGAGTTGGGAAATTGTGTTAGATGTAAATATAAACAGAATACAATGGTTTGCAAATAATTTTCAACTCATATTTAGTTGAATATGCTACAAAGACAACGTACCGTATTTCCTTGAATTGCCGCCGGGGCGCTAATTAATTTAAAACATCTTCTCACTCCTGCGCTTACCAAAGGCATGTGGTAAAAGTAAGCATGCGCTAACTATTTTAAAACCTCTTCTCACTCCAGCACTTACCAAAGGCATGCAGTAAAAATTTGAGTGTGATGTAAGCTTGGACCTTAAATCTTACTGAATAGCTCTTAATCTTCTTCCCTTTATGCGATTTGAAATTACTGGTATTGAAATCAGCCTCCTCCATTTTGAAAATGATGACAGGGGAATTGTCACTCGTGACGTCACGAGTTTGACCAGGCGGTAATACTAAGCATGCGCTAATTATTCTGTGAAGCGAGTTTGACCCGGCAGTATTTCAAGGCAGGGGCATACTATATGCCCTGCAGCAATTCAAAGAAATACAGTATTTGATGTTCAAACTGATAAACTTTTTTTTTTTTTGCAAGTCATTAACTTTAGAATTTGATGCCAGCACCACATGACAAAGAAGTTGGGAAAGGTGGCAATAAATACTGATAAAGTTGAGGAATGCTCGTCAAACACTTATTTGGAACATCCCACAGGTGTGCAGGCTAATTGAGAACAGGTGGGTGCCATGATTGGGTATAAAAACAGCTTCCCAAAAAATGCTCAGTCTTTCACAAGAAAGGATGAGGCGAGGTACACCCCTTTGTCCACAACTGCGTGAGCAAATAGTCAAACACTTTAAGAACGTTTCTCAAAGTGCAATTGCAAGAAATTTAGGGATTTCAACATCTACGGTCCATATTATCAAAAGGTTCAGAGAATCTGGAAAAATCGCTCCATGTAAGCGGCATGGCCGGAAACCAACATTGAATGACCGTGAGCTTCGATCCCTCAGACGGCACTGTATCAAAAACCGACATCAATCTCTAAAGGATATCACCAAATGTGCTCAGGAACTCTTCAGGAAACCACTGTCACTAAATACAGTTTGTCGCTACATCTGTAAGTGCAAGTTAAAGCTCTACTATGCAAAGCGAAAGCCATTTATCAACAACATCCAGAAACGCCGCCGGCTTCTCTGGGCCCTAGATCATCTAAGATGCACTGATGCAAAGTGGAAAAGTGTTCTGTGGTCTGATGAGTCCACATTTCAAATTGTTTTTGGAAACACTAGAAGTTAAAGCTGTCCTCAACAAGAAGAAAGCTGCCTTCAGGAGTGGAGACAGGGAGGCAATGAGAGCAGCACAGCGTGAGGTGAAACGACGCGTGAGGGAGGCTAAGGACAGCTACAGGAAGAAGCTGGAGCAGAAGCTGCAGCAGAACATCATGAGGGAGGTCTGGGAAGGTGTGAACACCATCACAGGCCACAAGACAAAGACCAGAGCTGTTGTGGGGACAATAGAGAGGGCCAATGAGATTAATAACTTCTTTAACCGGTTTAACCAGCCCGTGTCCTCTCCGTCCCCCACTTCCCATCACAGCCAACTCCTCTTCTGCTCCCCTCAACGCACCTCCCCCCCAGCCATGGCAGCACCCCCCTCCACCACCTCTACGCAGACATTAGTCATCTCCGCGGACCAGGTCAGAGGTCAACTGAGGAAGCTACAGCCAAGGAAAGCAGCAGGCCCAGACAAGCTGTGCCCCCGACTCCTGAAGACCTGTGCTGCAGAACTGGGTGAACCACTTCAAAGGATCTTCAACCTCAGTCTGCAGCTGGGAAGAGTGCCCACCCTCTGGAAGACGTCATGCATCTTTCCAGTTCCCAAAAAGAACTGCCCCAGTGAGCTGAACGACTACAGACCAGTGGCGCTCACCTCTCATCTAATGAAGACATTGGAGCGGCTATTTCTCAGCCTCCTCAGACCACTGGTGCAACATGCCCAGAACAGCCTGCAGTTTGCGTACCAGGAAGGCGTTGGTGTGGAGGATGCTATCCTTTACCTGCTACATCGAGCCCACTCACACCTGGATAAGGGAAATGGCACTGTGAGGATCCTGTTCCTGGACTTCTCGAGTGCCTTTAATACCATCCAGCCCCGCCTCCTTCAGGACAAGCTCTACAAAATGCAAGTGGACCCCTGCCTGGTTGCCTGGATTTCGAACTACCTCACCGACAGGCCACAGTACGTCAGACTGAAGGACATCACGTCTAACACTGTGATCAGCAGCACCGGAGCACCGCAGGGAACGGTGCTGGCCCCTCTTCTCTTCACCCTGTACACCGCTGACTTCTGCTACAACTCAGAGCTGTGTCACATCCAGAAGTACGCGGATGACACAGCCATCGTCGGGTGAATCAGGGACGGCAGAGAGGAGGAGTTTCGGAACCTGGTGAGGGACTTTGTTGTCTGGTGCCACACGAACGTCTTGCAGCTCAATCCGTCAAAGACCAAGGAGCTGGTCATTGACTTTGGGAGGTCGAGTCCACGGTCACAACCTATTGTGATCGAGGGAGTTGAGGTACAGACCGTGGACTCATTCAAGTACCTCGGGGTTTGGGTGGACAATAAGCTGGACTGGACTGTTAACACGGACCACCAGTACAAGAAAGGACGGAGCAGGCTGTACTTCCTCAGGAGACTGCACTCCTTCAACATCTGTAGAAAACTCCTGTGGATGTACTACCAGTCTGTGGTTGCCAGTGTTGTGTTCTACATGGTAGTGTGCTGGGGGGGCAGTACATCTAAGAAGGACAGCTCCAGACTTGAGAAACTGATCAGGCGGGCCGGTTCTACAATCGGAATGAAACTGGACTCACTGGTGACGGTGGCAGAGAAGAGGACTGTGGACAAACTAGTGAGCATCCTGGATGATGCCAGTCACCCTCTGTATAGCGTTATCAGTAGCCAGAGGAGCCTGTTCAGTGCTAGACTGCTTCATCCCAAGTGCAGGACTAATAGACTCAAGAACTCCTTTGTCCCACACGCCATTAGACTGTACAACTCCTCTCTGGGGCGGGGGGTGCAAAACATTAACAGTGCAATACGTTTTCATAACATGGTCACTACTGCCTACTTTGTCTTGTTATATTCTTATTTTACTGTTATATTGTTATTCCCATTGTTTTTATTCTTTTTGTAATATTTCTCTATTTTGTTTCCTTTTAAACCCCCATTATTTACTTTTTACTTTTTTCTTTAAATTGATCTCAACTCTGTACACTGCTGCTGGAATTTTAATTTTCCTGAAGGAACTCTCCTGAAGGAATCAATAAAGTACTATCTATCTATTTATCTATCTATCTATCTATCTATCTATCTAAAACAAGAATGGGAAAGAATTCCACTTTCAAAGTTTCAACAATTAGTTTCTTAAGTTCCCAAACATTTATTGAGTGTTGTTTAAAGAAAACGTGATGTAACATAGTGATGAACATGCCCTTTCCCAACTACTTTGGCACGTGTTGCAGCCATGAAATTGTTATGATTTGCAAGGGAGATGACGTCAGACTGACACCAGGGTGTAGTAATGTCCAAAGATTTATTATATATATATATATATATATATATATATATATATATATATATATATATATATATATATATATATATATAGTAAACATAAATACATATATATATAATAATTAACAATACTAACAAACTATCGAATGGTGTGTGACAAAATCCAAGAGTTTGTGTGTGACTGTGTGTGCAGATTAGCTGTTAAGTGTTACCGTAAATGTTGAATGAGGAGCAAAGGAACGAGGCAGTCCATAGGGCATGCAGCGGATGCGGGGTGAGAGAGAGGCGTCAGAGTCGTGGGGTGAGCGAGGAGTCGAGGAATGAGGGAGGCAGTCGAAATTCAGGGCAACTGAAGGTAAACAGGTACACCATGAAAAACTAAGTTCCCGCGCCGATCCTTGGGTTCACTCGTCCCTTTATTAAACTCTCCCTCATCAGTCACAGGTGTGCATAATTGACTGATTGTCTGCAAGCTTGAAGTTGCGTTGTGTGGATCCGCAGAGGAGGGAGACGCAGACTGCGCGTGCGCCGCAGCAGAAATTCAAAGTTAATTATTTGCAAAAAAAATATATAGTTAGAGTTTGAACATCAAATATCTTGTCTTTGTAGTGCATTCAATTGAATATGGGTTGAAAAGGATTTGCAAATCATTGTATTCCGTTTATATTTACATCTAACACAATTTCCCAACTCATATGGAAACGCGGTTTGTAGGTTCATATGTGAACGGTACCCATCAATTTTGCAGACAAGTACCGGTACAACAGAGTCAGAAGATTGTGAAGGATTATATTGCTTGTTGTTAAGTTGATTAATGGTTGAAGTACATTATTAACTAGAAAAGCACTCAGGAGAGCGCAATCCTCTGCCATGCTCTTTCTTTCTCTCAAAAAAAAGTGATTTTGGTCAGCTCCAAAATGTAATCACTTGTTCTTTTATCCCGTTCATGACATTTCCTGAAAATTCGTTGAAAATCCATACTAAATTTTGGGGTATCAATAACTGAATGAAAGAAACCGAGTGAACAGTCTTGTTTGTCCTCACGGGGCCGCTAGCAAACACACACATGCATGAACGTAATGTTATGTAGTAGGAGTGGTCTGAATCAGCCCAAAAATCTAATATTTAGTTTCTTGTCCAATGTCTGACATTTCCTGAAAATTTTAAGAAAATCCACTCATAACTCAAAAATGATATCGTTTTTGTAGTGTCCTTCTCCATCTCTATTGAACAATGGCGGCACTTTGCTTTCATTTGATCTGCTTTGCGGTAAAAACAGCTCTTCCCAAACAGGAGACTTAAACCACGAAAGAGGCTTCTTCAAGCGAGCTTCTGCCTGGCACTATCACTAGTATGACTCACGCGAACCAAAATTATTTGTTTAGCTAGTGAACGCTTCCTCTGGAAGTCAGTACTTCTTTGTACTGTACATGTACCGTTACACCCCTAATTACTAAAGCCTTTTGTGTGATTCCGTCTTTGTAATGTTTGTAGGAATGGATGGCCTGGAAAAAGAGAGACGTTTGGTAAAACAACTTTTATTGTTACATCAAGATCATACTATAAAGATGTCAGTAGTTTTTTTGTTGGCTTTTTAAAACTCTTACAGTAGAATTCCAGATTAAAATGTATGAATATTTTATTACAGCCATCAATATTGTCACATTATTGTTGAGATTTGGTGAAAATGTGCATTTTAACAGTAGAATAGAACAAAAATATCTCAATCGCTGCCAGTGGATTTGACCACAACCGTGTTTTGTTCAAGCAAAGGAATTCCGTAACACTTCAGAACGCAGATACGTTTATTGCCATTATTGGTATAAAACAGGTTAAGCTTTTTGTTTTCATGATTACTGTTCACTTATTTGTAGTGTTATGATCATACCTACCTTTGAAAGTAAACTAGGTAAGGGAAAGGTGAAAGGGTAAAGATAAAGCAAAGGTAAATGGATGCTGAAAGTGGTAATTAAAAGGTCAAAGGTAAATAGAAGGTAAAATGTGAAATATAGACGGTAAAATTAAGTTAATCAAAATGTAAGTAGTCATTAAAAGGTCAGAGGCAAATGAAAGATAAAATATGTATACAAAGTCAAATTAGGTTAAACAGAAGGTAAATAAAAGGTAAAAGAAGGCAACGAGGAGGCAATATAATTAAAAGGTAAAATGTATTTGGTAAACAAACTAAAAAAAGGTAAATAGTAGGTTAAAGTAGTAAATAGAAGATAAAAAGAAGTTAAATAGAAGTTATAAGAAGGAATATAGAAGGTGAAATTAAGTTAAGCAGAAAGTAACCAAAAGGTAGAATAAGGCAACCAGAGGCCATATAATTAAAAAGTAAAATTTGGTAAACATAAACTAAAAGAAGGTAAATTAGGTTAAAGTAGTAAATACAAGTTAAATAGAAGGTAAAATAAGGATTATAGAAGGTAAGCAACTATAAAACAAGGTAAAAAGAGGTAAATAAAAAGTAAAACAAGTTAACTGGAAAGTAAATAAGGTAAATCAAGAGTAAACAAATGGTATACCTGTAAAGAAGGTAAAACAATGTAAAAGACAGTTAATTAGAAGGTAAAATAAGTTAAAAGATAAAAGGAATATAGAAGGTAAAAGACGCTCAAATAAGGTAATGATGGTTATGGCAAGTACAAAAATCTTTATTTTAGCTATTTTTCCTAAAATAGGCATTGAGACTACAAAGTGTGTTTTATCTGATCACTCCATTATTCGAACTAACTAATCACTAGATTATGATCATACCTACCTATCAATGTTTGCATTTCAAAATATGGGAACTCTCTCCGGAAAATGGGTAGAAATATTGAAATGTAATTTGCATCTCAAATTGCCTTTAACCCCTTTTAAAAAAACTTTCAGCTTTCGACGAAGGAAATCCACTCCAACACATATGCATAGCAGTCAGCAAAGAGAAGTGAGGAACTGAGCAATATTGGGAAAATCTCATTTCTGGGCTCTTTCACTGCTATTAGTTGAGTCCTTTTTCAAGTTGGCTCATGACATTTATTCTTCGTTGTTACATAAAGTACAGTGGAACCTCAATGTACAAACTTATTTGGTTCTTAACTAGGGTTTGTAAATTAAAAAGTGTGTATAGTGATGCAAATTTTCCATAATCAATGTAAATGTAAATAATAGGTTTCAACCTCGATAAGTCTGCATTTAGGTGAAGATTTGTGCACTTTGAACACAATATGAAGTACTGCATACCAAACAAAATGTGATGATCAACTTTAATTTATTAACAAGCCAAAACAATAACTGGCTAAATTGTCCTGTATGCGCTGCTCTGCCAACACTGGCACACACACACGTCCCTTTTGGTGCCCTCACGAACAATCTAAAATCACAAAAATCCATTATTTAACAACCATATACATGACCTTGGTCTCAGTACTGCTGCATTTGTGGCAATTTCAAGGATTTTGTGCAATCAAAGTCAACATTTTCTGAACCGAATTATTGAGCGTAGAAAATTTAAGAAGGAAGAGGACAAGTATTTTGGCTCTGGCAGTTTTATGGGATATTTTTGCTTCAATGTCTGCTTGAAGAGCGTGTGTGAGCAAGCAGTCGGAGACAGTAGTGGTGAAACTTTCACGTGAGTTCCGAAAACATTTTTTTTTCCTCCTGTTAACTGCTTCGTTGTCAACTATTTATTTAATAATCATCTATTTTGGCGAATAATTATGACGCTTATTACTTTTTGCTGACATTCTGGTCTGATGAATGCAACCAGAGGGCGGGAGCGTTCACATAGAGGATGGATCGCATATATATGCGATTTATATCCACATACAGAAGAGGCCTGGGTCGGATACGGAAACATTTAGAATTGCTTTGTTCACACTGACATGAAACAATAATAAGACGTCAACATAAAAACTGTTTGGCAAAAAAAATTCCAGCACAAACGAATGGGACAAGTTTGGGGAGATTTTGACTTGGTAAGGAGCTGGTTATGAATAATTATACATTATTACCAAAAACTATAATCATTTTTTTTTAATCCGCATAAACAAATGGCAGTGTTATTTTAACATTTGCAATTATAAGGGGGACCAACCTCACACAGGCAAAGATAGTAAGTCTGCTATTTGTTAAAATATTTTACAAAGTTTGGATTTTTTGCAGAAATGCCTTCTCTGATGCTGAGAAAAACACAGGATTTCCTGTCAAACGGAAGGTTGACTGGTATGATTATTTGGAGTGTGAATCTTTGGACACCTAACCATTCGATCTGATTCCTGGCGTGACTATTCCATTCAGAATCGATTCCGATTCAACACGATTCTCGCAATGTATTAGTTGATATAATTACAATAAAACAGGTTACATGTTCCAAAACCTTCTTCTGGTTGCATGGAGATGGCCTAAAAATGTTTCTTATATAAATATATACATATGGAACCTTGATTGACAACATAAAAAAAGACTATTCCAAGGAGTACTGTACATCAATGGCGCTGACAAGTATGGAAGAATGAATAGACAGGCTTCTTACTACAGCAAGTTTTAATTGTGAAAAGACTGGATATTTCTGGGAAACAATGCCAGAGCATACTTATTCCACAGATAGGGAACATTTTCTCTCTGGCTGCAAGCACGGAAGGGGGTGGAGGCCCCCCAAGCTCCTCTTTGACGTTAATTTAAGTAGATTTGACCTTTTTTAAATACTTATTGTAGCATTATGGTTGTTAAAGGTTTTTAGGATTTCTGATGGGTTTGTCTGTGTGTGCAGCTTGGCAGGGCAGTGCATACATTACACTTCTGTTATTAAATAGAAAGTTCTTATGCTTGTTTGATTTACAGTACTCTATATAACCTAATATTGTGTTCAAAGTGCACCAAGCTACACTAAATAGGGACTTTTGGCCAGGCTGTAACCCATTATTCATATTTACATTGTTTATTATTGTCACGGCTGGTTATACCAGTCCGTGCCTTTATGTTGGGTTTTGTTGGTGTCCGTCTGTGTTTAGTACTTATTCCTGTCCTGCGCTCTTGTTTTGGTTACACTTCTTGTTGTGTTGGTGTTTTTTCATAACTACTTTAAACATGCCTTAGTTCAAGCACTTTTTCCTTCACCTTTTTTCTGTTTGTGATTAAGACTATTTAAGTAGAGTGTGAGCCACCATACTTTGTTGGGACTTTGTCTGGAATGGATATTTTTCATGTGGACGCTCTCTCCTCCTGTTGTGAGTTTTGCTTTATTCCAGCATTCTGTTTTGTTGTTATGCACCTGTCAGTTTTAGTTTCGTTTTTGCATAGCCCTCCATTTGCTTCGGTGCCTTCCCAGCAGCACTCATCTTTGTTTGTTTTGAGCATCAATAGATACTTTTACCTGCACGTTGCCTCCTCAGTCTTCTGTATCTTGGGAACACGCCACTAATTGCCGTCATGCGACCCGAGTGCCACATTATAAGGAACTCTGCTTCACTATATGTACTTTTCCATTTACAAACTCAGTTGAAGAACCATAACGTTTATAAACAGAGTTTCCACTATATACTAATAAAAATTGTGAATCGATCTAGAATCAAGATGAATAAGAATCGATTTTTTGTGCACTTTTAATGATTACGACGACCAGAGTTTTACCCTAGAGCAGAATATTTCTTACCTGGGAACAACAGGATTTTAACTGTCTTGAGATCAAATTAAGTTTTTGTGTTATTTGCAGTCAGTTGTTCTATTTATTCAAGTGTTAAGGGAGAAGCCCAAGCTCCAGCAGCCACATCAAGACAGCACATTCTCCTTGCGAGACAACTTCCAAGTAGCAAGACCTTCTTGCCCCGGGCAGTTCAATGTAAGATTACTAACGAAACACAAGCTCATTACATATGAGGAATTAACCCTTGTCACTGCTCACTCAGCCCTGCATAGAAACGCCTGCTTGGGATCCTGTGGGAGCCCTGGCTGGGTTACGTCTGGACTTGGAGCAGATGGATAGAGGCAATCAAAGGGCTCATCAATGTAGCCAGAAGTTGGCGACAGATGACAGGTGCCAGAGCATGCTGGTCAGTCAAAAGTTGGACCGCAACGTGTGCTCATTCGCTGAAACGTCTGTTACAGGGCTGAATGGGCGCCAGTGGGAACCCAGCTCCAGACCGAGATTCACAAATTGACAGGAGATGAAGTCAAGTACAGTGAGTGTCTGTCGCCACAACCTGAGCAGGACCACACCCTGATGTCCATTAAGGGTAGCAAAGAACCGTCAGCTGCTGGAGAGAATCCCTTGGAAGTTCCGGACGTGAACGATGATACTGCTGTCTCAAGCATTGAAAAACAATGCGGCATCATGAAGGATGATGACACCATCATCTGTGTGTTTAAAGATCAGAAGACCCAAATCAGTGAGGCTAGCTCGGGTCCACCTGAAACACTTGTAGCCACCTCCGCGGTGGATTCCGAGCTTATGAAATTAAGCACCGCCAACAAGTGGACTAGCAGTTTGCCTTGTGTAGCCTCCTGCGGTATCATGGTGGGCCCTCCATTCTCCAACCGTTCATCAGCCTTCACTCAAACTGAAGGTCAGGGTACGGCCGACAAGAACGTAATCACCGAGGTGCACATGTCTGACCTGGACTATATCGCTCAGGTGAGCTTGGAACCAGAGATCTATAAAGCTCTAATTAAAGGATTACGGTATATTGAAAAATAACCATTCTACGAGAGTCAAAGGGGTACAAAAGGGTCCCCGAGAACTACAATGTATACTCAGTAGCTTGTGCTAAAAATAACTTGGCAAAGAAAATTCATCCATCCATTTGCTCGTCCCTTTAGAGGTCGTGGGGGTGCTGTAGTCTAACCCAGCTGCACTCGGGCGGAATGCAGGGTACACACTAGACAAGTCGCCAACTCATTTCAGGGCCAACAGACAATGCACGTTTTAAAATTAAGTCCTTTTCAACTCTTATTTATTCCAACTAAGTTTTGAAATAAACATTCTGTTGCACAGTGTCATCTTCAAAGACAATAAAAAGACCCAAGAAGGTCCCAGGTCCTTCCAAGGGTTTAAGGCTTCCAAGGATGAATACAGCTTCCGTCAACCTAGTTTCTGCTGTTGTGTCCTTTGGCAAGACACGAGTCACACACTCTACCTTAGGCCAGAATGTGAAAGATAGCTTCTCAGTGTAATGCACTTTGAGCTACTAGAACATAAATTGCATTATAAATCTAATCCATTATTATTATTATTATTATCACTACCCAAATGTTATTTTTAATAATGTAAAATATTGTATGTTTATAAAAATCTATCATGCTCCTTTTTTTGAGACAAGACGCTCAAACCCTTGTTTTTCAATTTGTTGATGCCACCTCAGATCTGCCCCTTGCTAGATGAGGCCTGCATGTCCACATCTTCGTGACCAAACAGTCTTTGCTACATATACTAAAGGGGAACTGCACTTTGGGAATTTTGCCCATCTTTCACAATTCTTATGTATACACAATTTATGTTGGTTTATGCACTCTTAAGTAAATGCAAGCAAAAGTCAGCTTACAATGTAGTCAGCGGCAATCACTCTATTCTGCTTATAAAGCGCTTAAAAACACATCCAAACACAATGTTTTTTATGCACACTAAGTATATATGTAATGTAATTACATTCATAACATGTAATATATACTTGATGTAAGTATATATGTAATGTACTAACATTCATAATATGTAATATCAACATGATATAAGTATATGTAATGTACTAACATTCATGATGTTATATATATAAATGATGTAAGTATATATGTAATGTTGTAACATTCATTATATGTAATTTTACATGATGTAAGTATGTAATGTAGTAACATTCATAATATGTAATATTTACATAATGTAATTATATCTGTAATGTAGTAACATTCATGACATGTAATATTTACATGATGTATGTATATATGTAACGTAGTAACATTCATAATATGTACTTATTTTGCTAATTTTAAGCATTGGGGTAATTAATTTTAAAAACGCTTTAACGTTCGCTTTGAATACAACCCATGCAGGCTTCATGAGAGAAAAGCATAACACAACATCATGTAATGTACAATGTCTGCTCTCACTTGGATGCCTATTGTTAGGATGTTGATATATTCTTGTTTAAAAGAAGAATAACTCATAATGCTTGTGAAGACAAGTGGTGTGTAACAAAACTTTTTTTTTTTTTGCCATTTGACATTTGTCTGTCAGCTCTTAAATGTACCAACTTCTCAGTTTATGTCGACATCATTTTAATAACCAGATAAGAGGCATGATTTATAATCTACAATAAACCTTTCATGAGCGCCGAAGCGAGAAAGCAGCTCACCAGCTAATGTCAACACAACAGTTTAAGGATGTTACCTCGCTCTGATCAATGCACCGCTAAATGTCGGTCCTTAACTTGCTCAAAAAGTTTCATTAAGTCTTCTTATTCATATACTTTTTCAAATGTTGTAATCAGACCATATTTTCAGTATGTTAGATGGATTTTTTTACCTGACATGTTTCGACTGTCATCTGCATTCTTCTTCAGGAGGGTCACCTGACCACTGTGACGTGTTGCTTCTCAGCTGTTCTTATAGGCGTGGCTGACCAGGCAGACCTGTCATGTCATGTCTACCCCATTTGATGGTTAATGGAGGAGGGAGTCCCAGGTATGCGAGAGCATGAATGCTCCCTCATCCCAATTGATGATTTCTTTGGGCGGTTTCCTTAGTTCGATGGCCTCCTTAATCCATCGTTTGAATTTGTTACCTTCTGTCCTGATGATTTTGCCGTTGTCTTGGTCCATGATGTGGTTATTTATTTAGCCAGGATCTGATATGGCTGAATATCTTAAGATTTCCTGTTCGGATTTTTGTTTTTGGCTCTAGTTGTCTCTTTTTCGTATTCTTTCTGATGTTCTTTCTTCCTTGTGTTGAATGTCCTCCCTTTTTCTCACAAGAAGGTTTTTTTTTGCATGATTTGGTAAAAATTCCATCTAATATACTGAAAATATGGTCTGATTCATATAAAATTTTAAAAGTAGGTCCTTAAAGTTAAGGCTTTGAATAACAATAACGCTAATACTCAGGTCATGAAATGTACAGCATTTTGGATGGTTATTTATTGGGGTTTGTGTTTATCTTTGAAAATGACTTAATGACATGGCAGTAAGAATGCATTAAAAAAAAATTGTCTCATTAGGATTGTCAATGATTAGCATTATGTTCCTAATACAGTATTGTGGTACCTTATGGCCCTATTTAAACTTAGTTTTTTAACACTGAAATAATTGACATGATTTTTTATATTTCAGCAATTTAGCCAACTCCAGGCGGCCCCGGAAGGAAGACAACAAACTGATAAAAGGTGTGAAAAGGAAACTGATGAATTTGTTGAGTTTTATTTTGACACGGTTGTGACCATCCAGTCAGGATTACCGACCACGCGAACAGTGCAACTGTGTCCAACGCGCTCGCAGGGCGGAACTGAGCGTGCTGGCCCTGCAGTATCACTTGTGCCGAATGCAATGCTGGGCTCTCCGATTGCAGGATAACACCAATCAAATGTAAGATGGTTTCCTTCTGGATGACAGGATACATGTCATACATAACTTATGTTCTCCTCTTAGGGACACTGAACTTCCTGCCAGCATTGTGGCTGCTCTGCAAAAACTGGATTGTGACTACAATCAGATGCGAGAGAAGATCCTGGCAGGCGTTCATCTGGAGCATCTCAAACCTTTGTCCGCTGGCTGTGACAGGACTCCTTGCATCCCCGTAATGTCAACTTGTTGCTGAGTAGACAAAATGATGGGTCCCGTTCTAATGCTCTGTTACTGCTTTTTTAGATTGACCACGTCTTAGAGGCTGTGTCACAATGGTATGTTTGCACATGCTGCCATACAGTACTACTACAGTGGATCCTCCATTTACAAACTTCTTGAACGGGTTGAATCGGGAAAACTTTGTTTAGTGAAGCAACTGTCTCCATAAGAAACAATGGTAATATGAGTAATGAATAGTTAATGTTTTAGTGAAGGTTTGTACACGTTAAACACAATATTAAGTGCTATACAGTACTGTATATTAAGGTTGTATGGCATAGTACTGGTCTAGTTACTACACTATAAAGTACCGTTTCGCCATATTTTTTTTACAGGCACGACGGCGTGTCGTCGTCACGTCATAACATTGCTGGTTTTACGAGCAGAGGAGCATGTTCGGCAGCGCGGACATATGGAGTACTTTCAAGCAGACAGTGTGTAGACAGAAAAGGGAAAATGGACGCATTTTGGCTTAAAAACTAAAGATAAAGGCGAAGCTATAACATTGAAACGCCTTACAGAAGAGGTGCTCTAAGACATTGCTAGCTAGTTAGCGGCTAATATCCATCCACAATTGGCAGTGTTTTAGCTACTTCTAAATCATTAATCCTGGCCTCCATGTTGACAAACTACGTTTTTTACATGTATCACTGGAGGATGAGGAATAGCTAAACATGCTTCACTATAGGAGGATACAATAGCTCACCTGCCTCACAATGTAAACAAACGCCATGGGTGGATCTAGACCTGACATCCACTGTAATGATACCAAGTACAATAGTCTATCTAGTAGATACTGCTATGATAACATCAATATTTTTTAGGATCACAAAATCTTTCTTCCTTTTTTAAAAATTGACATTGTTTATAAACTCAGGACATATGTCCCTGGACACATGAGGACTTTGAATATGACCACTGTATGATCCTGTAACTACTTGGTATCTGATCGATACCTAAATTTGTGGTTTCACCCAAAACGAATGTAAAGTATCAAACAAAAGAATAAATGATTATTACATTTTAACAGAAGTGTAGATTGAACATGTTAAAAGGGAAAATAACCGGATATTAACATAACAGTAAATTAACAAGTAGATTAATAATATTTTTTTTACAGTTTGTCCCTCATAATGTTTACAAAATAATAGCATGATAAATGACACAGAATGCATCTTTTTCCAAAAAAGTCTGGTTTCCTCACAATTGAAACTTGCTGTAGTACGAAGTCTGCCTCGTCAATTCTCCGATACTTCTGGGCACCATTCTTCGTCTGTTGAGTTTTTGAGATTCGCATAGAGTTATCACAATGGACAAAACTTGTCAAAAGGCGAAAACAGGAAAAAAACACACGCTGAATAGGAAGTGATTAGTAGAGTACTGCAATATGCAGCGAGTGACGTGGAGGGCTCCGCCTCCTCACTAAAATCCCACGCCCTGCTTTTTGCTTGCAGGCCCAACACAAAATGGAATGTTGGTACACAAAGACACATTTGGCTCCGTCTGAAACAGTGGTTCTTAACTTTGTTGGAGGCACCGAACCCCACCAGTTTCATATGCGCATTCAACGAACCCTTTAGTGAAAAATATATATATATTTTTTTTTTCAAATTCAAGACAAAGTTGTGTGTCTTTGGTAACACTTTAGTATAGGGGAACATATTCTAAGTAACAAAGACTTAATTTAGAGTTATTTGGACACTAGGGGAACATATTCTAAGTAATAGAATATGTTGGTTATTTGGTTAGGGTCAGGGTTAGGGTTATAAGGCCATGCCTCATAAGGCATTAATTAGTACTTAATGACTAGTTAAGAACTAATATTTTACTAATTTGCATGTTAATAAGTAATTCATTAATGGTCAATATGTTCCCCACACTAAAGTGTTACCATATTTTTTTTACAAAATCAACCGTGCATGGACATCACCTTGTTCAAACAACAAAACTAAGACAGTGCATAAACTCACAACAAATTACACACTTGCAAATCAGTCAGCTGTTGCCGTATCTGTAATATGCCAACAGGGAGAAGTTTGTATTTACACAAAGAGTCGGGTGTGTTTTGATCTCCGCCGAACCCCTGAGGTCGACTCACCGAACCCCTAGGGTTCGATCGAACCCTGGTTAAGAACCACTGGTCTAAAAGTTTGCAAATAGTTTCGTGAATCGAGGTTCTCCTATACTACCTTTGCATGAATGTTACCTTTTTTTTTTAAATTGTTTGATTGAATTTGAAGGAGCTCCGAGGTTACGCAGAAAGCGAAAAGCCCAGACGAAGACAGCTGCAGACAGGTACACTGCCAGTTGCCTTGTTGAAATAGTTCAAACATCACTTGTGTGCTCCCCAGGGTGCTCCAAGAAGGACCAGTGTGGTCCACCAGATCCAAATGGTCTGTGCCAAGTCAAGGAGCCCTGTCACAATTGTCTCCAAGGACAACGGTACCACTTTTGTGCAAACACTCTTAGAGAAGAGAGTATTCAAACAACCGTGTCTCACGTTTGTTTGTGCCAACACAGGCGAGGCGTGGTATGATGCCGAGGAAGACTTCCATCCAACCTCGGCACCTGAGCTGTCAAAAGGTAAGACCTCTGTTCTACACCAGCAGTACCCGACCCTGACTTGGTGTTCACAGACCCAGGATTGGGCAAGGAAGCCATGAGGCCGTCTGAAGTGGGTGATTTTAACCTGACACAGGTGAATATTGTGCTGCCAGTGTATGGCCAGCATAGGGGGGTGTTGGCCTTAAATGAGGTCAAACATGTTCTCTGCAGGTGACCACGCGGCCTTCTGTCCAGACAAGCTTGGTGGTCAGCAGCACACCCACCCCAGGTGGAACCTTTGTGCCCCAGCGCTACGGGACCATGAACACGTTCGACACCCTGATGGCAGAGCTGACCCACTTCCACCCAGACGTGGGAAGGCAGAGGATTGTGGGGGCTCTGGAGGAGCTGTGGAACACGTACCAAAGTGCCCTCTGTCCCCTGCCCCTCAACATGATAAGACAGATGGCCTCCGACCTCCTGAGCAGGCCTGGTGTAGGAAAGATGCACTCTCAATGAGGAAGAGTAGCATGTTTTTTTTATTTGTGGAGGCAACTGTTTTTGTTTGTAGTTCGTTCTCCTGCAATTAAAATGACAATGAGGCAGGTCAGTCAATGTCTCAGTAAGAGTTGCCTTGTTTTACACCGTCTAATGAGGAAGTTATTTTGTTCATGCAACTGTTTTTGTTTTGGTTGTAGTTTGTTCTCCTGTAAATACAATGACAATGAAGCAGGTTAATGTCAGTTCAAGTTTGTTTGCAATTGAAACAGTTGAAGAAATGTGCAGCAGTTTCCAATAACGGGGAAAATAGAATTTTATGAATAAACAAACTTGAAAGCATTTAGTATATCTCTATGTGGAACTGAATTGTGGAATGTAATAAGGAACTTAATATTCAAATGTAATAAGGAACAGTACAAGAACATGGTGCTCACAAAGAACTACTGAAGCACGGTGACTGAAATTATTGGACTCTGTTCACTCCTTTAAACATTGAACAATTTGAGTGAAATTGTTACCATCCATCCGTCCATTTTCTACCGCTTATTCCCTTATGGGGTAGCTGAGATAGTCGCGGGCGCCTATCTCAGCTACAATCGGGCGGAAGGCGGGGTACACCCTGGACAAGTCGCCACCTCATCGCAGGGCCAACACAGATAGACAACATTCACACTCACATTCGCACACTAGGGCCAATTTAGTGTTGCCAGTCAACCTATTCCCAGATGCATGTCTTTGGAAGTGGGAGGAAACCCACGCGTTCACGGGGAGAACATGCAAACTCCACACAGAACGATCCCGAGCCTGGATTTGAACCCAGGACTGCAGGAACTTCGTATTGTGAGGCAGATGCACTAACCCCTCTGCCACCGTGAAGCCCTTGAAATTGTTACGTTGATGTTAAAACTCCAAAAACGTCATTTACATGGTTGTGGAAATGAAGAGTTAGGAATGGAGGCCTGTTTCCGCCACAAAAAAATACCCCAATAGTAGGTCATAATTATGAGACAAAAAGTCATGATTATAAAATTGTCAGTTATATGCTAAAAGCCAAAATTAAGTCCTAATTATGAGGTATAAACTGAAATTATGCAATAGTTATAAATATGAGTTTGACAATTATGAGACAAAAATGTTGAAAGTGAGATTAAGATGAAAAGAAATACAATTATGTATCAGTCACAAATATGGGATAAACAGTCATGAGAAGTCGAATTGTTACAAAAGTAATGAGAAATATGAGTCATAATTATGAGATAAGAATGTAGAAATTATGAAATAAATAATTGAATAAAAGTCGAAATTATGAGATGAACCATAATTATAAGATACAATTTGAAATGATGCCATAGTTATAAATATGAGATAGTCCCAATCATGAGATGAATCAAAATTGTTAGATTCACATCGAAATTTTGAGGAAAAAACTCATGAAATGAATCAAATTTTTGAGTCATAATTATGACATAAATCGAAATTATGAGATAAGCATGTAGAAATTATGAAGTAAATCATAATTTAAAAAAAAAAATTATGAAATAAACCATAATTATGAGATTATCAGTAATGAGGTAAAATGTCAAAATTGTGATTTAGTCATGAGATTTCAAAAATTGCAATTATGCGATAAATATGAGATAAAGTCAATCACGTGATAAATTTAAGTTATGAGGAAAAGTCTACATTTTTCAGAAAAGTCATGAGAAAGTCATAACCATGGGATAAAAATGTAAAATTATGAGACAGTCATAATTATGGGATACAACACCCGAAATGTTTAGATAAAATGTTGAGAGATAAAGTCGAAATTATTAAATCATAATTTAAAATCAAAATTAAGAATAAGAACGGAGAAATTTTGCGATGAACCATAATTATGAGATAACGTCATGAGAAAGTCTAAATTATGAGATAAAAAGTTGAAGCTATGCAATAGTTGTAAATATGAGAAAGTCACAATCATCAGTAAAATCAAAATTATTAGATTAAAAAGTCAACATTTTCAGGAGAAACTCATTGAACGAATCACATCTTGAGAAAATCTTAATTATGTGATTAAAAAATCAAAATTATGAGAATGTCGTGAGATAATGTTGAGATTATGAAATAAATCAAAATTAGATAGGCGGCACCCGTCAGGGATGTCCACTTAGCCCTCTTCTTTTTGCCATAGCTATTGAGCCGCTAGCCATAGCAATAAGAAATAACCAGTCTATACATGGCATTACAAGGTTCGGCACACAGCATAAGTTGTCATTATATGCTGATGATCTGTTATTATGTGTGTCCAAAGCTGAGACTACTATTCCCCTTATTCAGGGCCTCCTCGCGAAATTTGGAGAAATCTCAGGATATAAACTGAACCCACAGAAGAGTGAAATACTGCCACTGAATATGACCACCACAACACTACAAAATACCACAGTACCCTTTAAATTGGCCCTTAACAGCATTGTCTACCTTGGGATCACTGTAACAAGGAATGTTTGTG
Source organism: Nerophis ophidion (assembly GCF_033978795.1). Taxonomy (NCBI): domain Eukaryota; kingdom Metazoa; phylum Chordata; class Actinopteri; order Syngnathiformes; family Syngnathidae; genus Nerophis; species Nerophis ophidion. Next base: position 19,613,083 of record NC_084629.1, read on the forward strand.
ACCTCTTTAAAAATAACTTTAATACACTAAAACACAACGTTCAACAGGACTTAAACAGCTGGTCATTTCTTCCACTCTCGCTGGTAGGGAGAGTGAATGTAGTCAAAATGGTGGTGTTTATATCTCTTTCAGAACCTCCCTGTATTCATTTCCAATGCTTATTTTAAAAAGCTAGACTCAATGATATCATCTTTTATCTGGAACAACAAGAAACCCCGTTTACGTAAAGAACACTTGCAGAAGCTAAAGCAGGATGGTGGCCTTGCACTCCCAAATTTTCGGAAATATTACCGGGCAACTAATCTTTGTGTTCTATCCTTTTGGTCACATCATCACTCGGATTCTAGCGTACCAGCGTGGGTGGAAATGGAGAAACTTTCATGTAGCCCCTCGTCCCTGTCTGCTTTAATTGGTGCGGCAATTCCACTTCCTCCAAACACAAAACTCAATAATCCTATCGTTCATAGCTCCATTAAAATATACACACAATTTAGAAAACATTTTGGACTCCCAAGTTATGAGTCTCCCCAGCCCAATAGCATCAAACACATTCTTTCCTCCATCATTGCTGGGTGCTACATTTAGGGTGTGGGAAAGGCAGGGGCTGAAAACGTTCCAAGATCTTTATATTGGAAATGTTTTTGCTTCTTTTAAACAATTATCTGTTAAATATAAATTACCACCCTCTCATTTGTTCAGATACTTAGAAGTAAGGCACTTTGTGTCTGCCTCCATCCCGGGGTCCCCTGCCAAACCTCCTGATAATGTCATAGACGAGGTAATATCTTTTAACCCAACCAAAAAAAAAGCCATTTCTGTAATGTTACGCTTGATATCTGGTTTGGGCTCTCCCTTCAAAGAGGTTTGGGAACATGATCTCAAAGTTCGTATTGCTGAAGCAGAATGGACTAAAGTTCTAAAACTAATTAATTCATCCTCCATGTGTGCGAGGCACGCTCTAATTCAGTTTAAAGTGGTACACAGAGCTCATATTTCTAAATCTAAGCTTTCCAAAATGTACCCTGATATTGATCCAACATGTGATAAATGTAAAGCCGATGAAGCCACTTTAATACACATGCTGTGGACCTGTCCCAAAATAAAGAAATATTGGGAAGGTATATGTGAAGCACTCTCTTGTGTACTCGGGGTTAACATTACATTGAATCCTCTTTTGCTGCTTTTTGGGGTCACTGGGGATGGGTCAGGATTACCTGTCGGTGGTCAAAGGCTCATTGCCTTTTCAACCTTATTAGCGCGCCGCTTGATCCTCTTGAAATGGAAGGAAGCTGCCCCACAGTTTCACACTGGGTAAAAGACGTTTTATATCATCTCAAACTACAGAAAATTAGACTTGTGATGAGGGGTTCTGAAAGGAAGTTTTATCGGGCGTGGAGATGTTTTCTGACCTTTTTTGACCAACCATCAACAAAGATACAACAGTGATTTTTATTTTTTTAACAGTATTCTGGTTGGTTTACATACTGAAAGTCTACGTACAGTATATTTATGTTTTATGTCATTACTGTATAAGTGACAGTCTAAGCAAGGTTTATTTTTTATTTTTATTTTTTTTATATTTTTGTTTTTTTTGTGTTCCTTTCTGGGGTGGATGTTTGTTCTTTCTCTTCTATGCATAAGTATTGTTATTTCTATCCATCCATCCATTTTCTACCGCTTATTCCCTTTTTGGGGTTGCGGGAAGCGCTGGCGCCTATCTCAGCTACAATCGGGCGGAAGGTGGGGTACACCCTGGACAAGTCGCCACCTCATCGCAGGGCCAACACAGATAGACAGACAACAGTCACACTCACATTCACACACTAGGGCCAATTTAGTGTTGCCAATCAACCTATCCCCAGGTGCATGTCTTTGGAAGTGGGAGGAAGCCGGAGTACCCGGAGGGAACCCACGCATTCACGGGGAGAACATGCAAACTCCACACAGAAAGATCCCGAGCCTTGATTTGAACCCAGGACTGCAGGAACTTCGTATTGTGAGGCAGACGCACTAACCCCTCTTCCACCGTGAAGCCTATTGTTATTTCTATTTTAGCTTTATTTGATTTGATTTAATTTTCCTTTTTGAAAAAAAAAAAAAGTTTATTGCTGTTTTTCTGTTCTGGTCATCTCTGTTTAAACATTAATAAAAAAATCAAACACCAAAATTAGATAGGTACCAGCGCCCCGCCGCGACCCCAAAGGGAATAAGCAGTAGGAAATGAATGGATAAGATGTAGTACGCATTTTTAGATAAAATGTCGAAATTATAATTATGAGATGAAACATTTTAAATATGCTTTATTCATAAATATGAGATAAGTCGACATTGTGGGAAAAAGACATGAGACAAGTTGAACTTATGAGATAATGTCGAAATTATGAGATAAGCCATAATAATTGTATACAAAACAGTTGAGACAATTACAATTGGGATGCCCATTAGAATACTTTCATTAATGGCGGACAATGTTTCATAGTATAGTACATGGGTCACCAACGCGGTGCCCGCGGGCACCAGGTAGCCTGTAAGGACCAGATGAGTCACCCGCTGGCCTGTTCTAAAAATAGCTGAAATAGCAGCACTTACCAGTGAGATGCCTCTATTTTTTAAATGTTATTTATTTACTAGCAAGCTGGTCTCGCTTTGCTCAACATTTTTAATTCTAAGAGGGACAAAAGTCAAATAGAATTTGAAAATCCCCAAAAATATTTTGAACACTTGGTCTTCACTTGTTTAAATAAATTCATTATTTTTTTTACTTTGCTTCTTAGCAAAAAGTACAACCTTAAAAATGATTTTAGGATTTTTAAACACATATACCTTTTTACCTTTTAAATTCCTTCCTCTTCTTTCCTGACAATTCAAATCAATGTTCAAGTAATTTTTTTTATTGTAAAGAATAATAAATACATTCTGATTTGATTCTTCATTTAAGCTTCCGTTTTTTCGACGAAGAATATTTGTGAAATATTTCTTCAAACTTACTATGATAAAAATAAAAATAAAATATTCTGGCAAATCTATAAAAAACTGTAGAATCACATTTAAATCTTATTTCAAAGTCTTTTGAATTTATTTTAAATTTTTTGTTCTGGAAAATCTAGAAGAAATAATGATTTGTCTTTGTTAGAAATATAGCTTGGTCCAATTTGTTATATATTCTAACAAAGTGCAGATTGGATTTTAACCTATTTAAAACATGTCGTCAAAATTCTAAAAAACCATAAACCTTCCGTAAAAGGGAAAAAAATGTACGGCAGAATGACAGACAGAAATACCATTTATATATATATATATATATATATATATATATATATATATATATATATATATATATATATGTACGGCAGAATGACAGACAGACATACCATTTATATATATATATATATAGATTTATTTATTAAAGGTAAATTGAGCAAATTGGCTATTTCTGGCAATTTATTTAAGTGTGTATCAAACTGGGAGCCCTTCGCCTTAATCAGTACCCAAGAAGTAGCTCTTGGTTTCAAAAAGGTTGGTGACCCCTGGTTTGGAAAGTACAGAAAAAAACTGAACATAGAAAGCGACGTCATTGCTGATTTTACGTGAGAAGTCGCGCATGCGTAGACAGAACACTTTCATCTTTGGACAACACGATTTTGATCCCTTTTAAGATTTAATTTTATTATTACTATTATCTTCAGCTCTCACTGGATCGGTTCGCAGCCGAGTGTGAAGCGACCGGAATGAGAATCAGCACCTCCAAGTCCGAGTCCATGGTTCTCGCCCGGAAAAGGGTGGAGTGCCATCTCCGGGTTGGGGAGGACACCCTGCCCCAAGTGGAGGAGTTCAAGTACCTAGGAGTCTTGTTCACGAGTGAGGGAAGAGTGGAACGTGAGATGGACAGGCGGATCGGTGCGGCGTCTTCAGTAATGCGGACGTTGTACCGATCTGTTGTGGTGAAGAAGGAGCTGAGCCGGAAGGCAAAGCTCTCAATTTACCGGTCGATCTACATTCCCATCCTCACCTATGGTCATGAGCTTTGGGCCATGACCGAAAGGATAAGATCACAGGTACAAGTGGCCGAAATGAGTTTCCTCCTCCGGGTGGCGGGGCTCTCCCTTAGAGATAGGGCAGGAGTCGGGAACCCTTTTGGCTGAGTGAGCCAAAAAGCCAAATATTTCAAAAAGTATTTCCGTAAGAGCCAAATAATAATTTTCTTAACACCGAAGACTAAACGTGTGCATTTTTAAGTAAGACCAACATTTCTAGGGTATAAGAGGTCTCTTATTCTTTGTAATAACATTGTTATTCTGAAGCTAACTGTGGAGGGGGCGTGGCCTGCGGGCCTGCAGCGAACTGGGGTGTGCCAGGACAGGCCTCGAAATCAGCGACAGGTTCATAGATGGTCCACCGGAACCTTGATATCTAATCACCTCTCGCTCTGTTATAAGCAGCAGCCAGTAGGAGAGACGGAGTTGGGGCTGGAGCCAGAGCGCGAGCGAGGACGAAAGACAAAAATATAAATGCTGTACACCAACTGAGAGACTTATTGAAAAATAAAACAATATTGTAACCCTGAAACAGGCTTTCATTTCTGGTGCTTGGTGGTCTGAAGAACCCCCTGAGGGGCAAGCCTCACACTAACCAATAATAAATAAATAACTTTTTACCATTACGCAACTTTTTGAACAGGTGCGGTAGAAAACGGATGGATGGAATAAAAATGCATGAGAATGTTTTATATTTTGAATGTTATTTTTAACACTGTGATTACAAGTGGAATCATTCATTACTTATCATGTTAAGCAATGTCAGCTCAGATTTATCCGAGAGCCAGATGCAGTCATCAAAAGAGCCACATCTGGCTCGCGAGCCATAGGTTCCCTACCTCTGAGATAGGGTTAGAAGCTCTGACATCCGAGAGGAGCTCAAAGTAAAGCCGCTGCTCCTCCACATCGAGAGGAGCCAGATGAGGTGGCTTGGGCATCTGGTCGGGATGCCACCCGAACGCCTCTACGGAGGTGTTTAGGGCACGTCCAACCGGTAGGAGGCCACGGGGAAGACCCAGGACACGTTGGGAAGACTATGTCTCCCGGCTGGCCTGGGAACGCCCCAGGACCCCCCGGGAAGAGTTAGACGAAGTGGCTGGGTAGAGGGAAGTTTGGGCTTCCCTGCTTAGGCTGCTGCCCCCGCGACCCGACCTGGGATAAGCGGAAGAAGATGGATGGATGGATGGATATTACTAGTATTTTTTATTGCTATTGAACATTATTACTCACGTTTAAGGCATGACAATTAAGCTTTTCGAACCCATCTTGTGGTTCGCGTTTACGCTTGGATTGAGTCCACCACCAGGGGTCAGCATCGTGCCGCTGGCCGAGCGCAACAGCTTGTGGGGGCGGAGCCTCTGAACTGCGACAATGAGCCAAAATAGCGAGGACGGTTGAGTTTGGAAGAGTTTAGGATTTTCCTGCTCTGTATCTCCTTCTCTTCTTCCCAGCGTGTAAGCCAACCAACGACTGCTGAGGCCGAACGTCGAGTCCACGCAGCGGGTCGTCTTCTGCCGGCATGGCTGAAGCAGAAGCACCGACGAGCGGATTAAACAATGGCAACCTGTCGCTGACGTGCACGGCTCGTCGACCGTGGAGCAGCTGGACCGGAGCCAGTTGCGATGGTTGAGTGAGAGACGAGAGAGACTTTTTAGCCGCCAAAATAGTTCTGCGAGGAGCATTGTACTGTCAACAGGCGAGAGACGCCATGTGCAGCCCGGCTACACGCATGTGGAGAGCCGCTGTGTGCTGCTGGATGTTAACATTCCTGCACACCTCCTCAGGTAACAACACCACACACCTGCGCAGGTAACAACAGTCAACACACCTCCATAGGTAAGAAAACCACACACCTGCGCAGGTAACTACAGTCAACACACCTCTACAGGAACAATACCTTGCTGCACCCAATATCTGTTTGGACTACAAACACTCCTCTTGCACACTTACATATTGTGGTATAAAACTACTAATAATGTAAGCCTACTTGCTGTAAAGTGTATTTTTAAAAATGAGTAGTGTGTGAATGTGAGTGTGAATGTTGTCTGTCTATCTGTGTTGGCCCTGCGATGAGCAGTCGACTTGTCCAGGGTGTACACCGCCTTCCTCCCGATTGTAACTGAGATAGGCACCAGCGACCCCAAAAGGGAATAAGCGGTAGGAAAATGGATAGATGGAGTAGTGTGTGAATGTTGTCTGTCTACCTGTGTTGGCCCTGCAATGAGGTGGCGACTTGTCCAGGGTGTACATCGCCTTCCGGCTGATTGTAGCTGAGATAGGCGCCAGCGCTCCCCATTACCCCAAAAGGGAATAAGCAGTAGTAAATGGATGGATGGGGTAGTGTGTGAATGTTGTCTGTCTATCTGTGTTGGCCCTGCGATGAGGAGGTGACTTGTCAAGGGTGTACAATCCTGCCCGATTGTAGCTGAGATAGGCACCAGTGCCCCCCGCAAACCCAAAAAGGAATAAGCGGTAGAAATGGATGGATGGAGTAGTGTGTGAATGTGAGTGTGAATGTTGTCTGTCTATCTGTGTTGGCCCTGCGATGAGTGGGCGACTTGTCCAGGGTGTACACTGCCTTCCACCCGATTGTAGCTGAGATAGGCGCCTGCGACCCCAAAAGGGAATAAGCGGTAGTAAATGGATGGATGGAGTAGTGTGTGAATGTCAGTGTGAATGTTGTCCGTCTATCTGTGTTGGCCCTGCGATGAGGGCGACTTGTCCAGGGTGTACACCGCCTTCCGCCCGATTGTAGCTGAGATAGGCGGCAGCGCCCCCCGCTACCCCAAAAGGGAATAAGTGGTAGAATGGATGGATGGCAGTGTTTCCCACAGGTCAGGAATCTATTTGTGGTGGTGTGGTCGGGCGGCGGGGGTGGGGGGGGGGGGGGGGGTAATGGGTGTCAGCGGTGGCGGCGGCGATGACCAAGAAGAACGCGGAGTTGGAATATAATTACAAGTCTTTATGTACATATTTAAATACATATTTATATAATATTTACATATGTATATAATATTTAACTACAAGCTCCATTCACAGACAGAGTCCCACTGCTTTTATGAGCGGTCGAGCGAGTCAAAAGCCGAGAAGAAAAAAAAAAACAATTTTTCATTTTTTTAAAACTTTTTTTTGTGGCGGCCGTAATTCTTTCGTGGTGGGCTGCCACAAATAAATGAATGTGTAGGAAACCCTGGATGGAGTAGTGTGTGAATGTGAGTGTGAATGTTGTTTGTCTATCTGTGTTGGCCCTGCGATAAGGTGGCGACTTGTCCAGGATGTACCCTGCCTTCCGCCCGATTGTAGCTGAGATAGGCACCAGTGCCCCCCGCAACCCCAAAGGGTAATAAGCGGTAGGAAATTGATGGATTGTAGACAACAATGTACCCCACAATGCAAGTTTAATAAATGTAATTTGTAGTGGAAAAGGTTCTCCGTATGACACAGAAACATATTGCAAACTACAACCACATAAGTAACTATTTAGTTAAATCCATACAAAAGTGGCTGCTGTTGTAATTCCAAATGCACAGTTTTTATCCCAGTTCTTGAATTGGTTGCCATTGTGTTACTGTATGCATAAACATGCATACAGTAAGTATGCATGTTTATGCATAAACATGCATACAGTAAGTACCTTTCTGCACAAGCAATGGAAAGTCATGTATTTTGTACATAACTGCACTTTTTTGAGAATGTTGTCTATCATTCACAATTCCTTTGTAAGACAAGAACGCAGATGTTTTTCTCTTAATGAATTCTGACTCTTAAATGCCTACTGAAATGAGATTTTCTTGATTAAACGGGGATAGCAGGTCCATTCTTTGTGTCATACTTGATCATTTCGCAATATTGCAATATATTTGCTGAAAGAATTTAGTAGAGAACATCGATGATGAATGTCGCAACTTTTGGTCGTTAATAAAAAAGCCTTACCTGTATCTGAAGTAGCAGACGATGTGTGTGTGACGTCACGGGTTGTAGGGCTCCTCACATCCTCACATTGTTTATAATCATAGCCACCAGCAGCAAGAACAATTCGGACCGAGAAAGCGACGATTTCCCCATTAATTTGAGCGAGGATGAAAGATACATGGATGAGGAAAATTAGAGTGAAGCACTAAAAAAAAAAAAAGAATAAAAGGCGACGGCTACGGGCGACGGCAGTGTGAGCGATTCAGATGTTATTAGACACATTTACTAGGATAATTCTGGAAAATCCCTTATCTGCTTATTGTGTTAATAGTGTTTTAGTGAGATTATAAAGTCATACCTGAAAGTTGGAGGGCTGCGGTGAACGCCAGTGTCTCCGAGAGAAGCCCATGGAGGAGCCAGGATCACAGCTGCCTTTTTGACAGCTGCAGGAGGAGGTCGCATAATCCACTCAAGTCTCCGGTAACAGCCGACTTAATATCACAATTTTCCCATCCAAAAACCTGCTCGTTGACGTAGAGAAACATGTTCGCTTGACCGCTCTGTGTTAAAGCTTCAAAACAAACAAAGAAACACTGGCTGTGTTTCGTTTGCTAAAGGCAACTGCAATCCACCAACCGCATTGTTCTTTATAGTCTCCATTATTAATTGAACAAATTGCAAAAGATTCAGCAACACAGATTTCCAAAATACTGTGTAATTATGCGATGAAAAGAGACGACTTTTAGCCATGAGTGGTGCTGGGCTGAATTGTCTGCTCCAACCAATAATGTCACAAGCACGCGTCAACATAAGCGTCATCATTCCGTGACGTTTTCAACAGGATACCTCGCGGGAAATTAAAAATTGCAATTTAGTAAACTAAACCGGCTGTATTGGCATGTGTTGCAATATTAATATTTCATCATTGATATATAAACTATCAGACTGTGTGGTCAGTAGTAGTGGGTTTCAGTAGGCCTTTAAAATATGGCGAGTACAAGGTGGCTAACAATGAAGCTAAAGGGCGTACAGTATTGCGCCCATAAAGCCCTCTAAAAACATCCAATAACCGCCAACAAAACGTCATTCACATGTCGTGACCTGAATATTAACCAAGTATTAACAATATTGTTATTATAGGCGCAAACGCTGACAACTATTTTTAGCGGCACTGTGATCCCTGTGAGCTTATGCTGCTATTGTTGACATGCTGAGCTGCTGCATCGCCTCTGAGTTGGTAAAAGTTAATTCCAATCATGCCTCTCACCTGAATAGAAGGTTGTGGACATAAACCGAGAACTTGGTAACACTGACATTTAGCTTCGACCCGCAGATGGTGAGAAAGACACAAAATGACACTTGTTTGCGACACTTTTTTTTTTTTTTTACCCTTCATGATTATGACAATTTCTTCATCTAAACGGGTTACCTAATAAACATCCCATTTGACGACATCCCAGTGAGAGGAGACATTGTACAGAACATGATTGTTCTATTGTATTCGTAGTTTGTATTTCTTGTTTAGCATTTAGCAACACTGCTATTTGCTGGAACTGCTTATCACTCAACTTCTAAAACTTGTAGATCATCCTCCGTATATTCAGGCTCAAAAAATATGTTTCTGGATCAACATTTGTCCCAAAGCAGTCTATTGGATGTCATGAAGTCTGCCATGATTAGTAGTGTTGTTGTTTTCAAGAAAATAGTCAATGTTGTGATGTGTCTGAGAAATAATGTGCTGCCTTATGCTTAAAATGACCAAAATGTATGTATATTGTTATTATGAATGTTACTGTTGCCACTTTATATACCATATTTTCGGATCATAAGGCGCACTGTCAAACGGGTCTATGCGGGTCTATTTTCATACATGAGGCGCATTAAAGTAGTAGTGTTGTGATTTTTTTTCTACATTTAAGACACTTGCCTGTGTATTACATAACATGTAATGGTGGTTCTTTGGTCAAAATATTGCATAGATTATGTTTTACAGACCATCTTCAAGCCACTTTCTGACCTACTGTGGCCGGTCTTACTTACGTGCCTCTACTTCGACAGCGTCTTTTCCCAATCATGTTTGTTGTAGTTGTTCACGCTTTCATAGCGAATCTACTGACAGATATAAGTTGGAACTGTATGCTACTTTATATCAGAAATGGCAACAGCGGAGTCGTTACAGGATCATACATTGGTCATGCTTAAACTTTTTCTGTGTGTAGGGACGTCTTTCCTGGGTTTCTAAACAATAAAAAATGACTTTTGACAGTAACAATACCAATGTAATCATTGTAGTGTCGACTATATAAATACCTCTTGTACTAGGTATTGTTATAATCCATATCTATGTAGATCCACCCATAGCATTTGTTTGCATTGAGGAGAGTGAGCTGAATTGATTTATCATGAATTGATTAACGTGGACCCTGACTTAAACAAGTTGAAAAACTTACCATTTAGTGGTCAACTGTATGGAATATGTACTGTACTGTCCAATCTACTAATAAACAATCAATCAATCAGCTTGCTGTTAGCAGTTAGCTATTGTATCCTCCAACTGTGGGTAGTGAAGTCTGTTTAGATATTCATTGTCCTGCAGGGATGATACTTGTAAGAAACGTACTTTGTTTGTCTCCAGGGAGGCCAGGATTAATCATTTAGAAGTAGCTAAAACACTGCCGGCTGCGGATGGACGTTAGCCGGTAGTTCGCGAACTATGTTTTGTAGGACCTCCTGCAGAGCGACGCTTCATTGTTTATAGTTTGTCGTGTATCACTCGTTTTTAAACCAAAATGCATCCATTCTGCTTCTTATGTGTTCACACTGTCTGTTTGTAAGTACTCCGTACATTTCACGACATGATGTCCAAAAAAACATTTTTTAGGCAATATAGTATTGTTTTTAACTCATTAGTACCGCTAGACCGTACAGCCCGAATATTAGCTATTTTTTACGTTAAGGGTGTTTATTTTCAGATTAATCGCGATTCCTATTTGTAACGATTATTAATCGATTTAAAAAAACTCTGCCACAAAGAAAAGAGAAGTGTTGGATACTTTAAGATACTTTATTAAATGTTTGGGAAGACTGTTATTAAACAAAACCATTTTATAAGGAATATAGAAATGTATCACAGCTGTTTATTTTATGGAGGAATGTAGTTAATAATTGAACTGGCATCCGATGTTATTTAAAAGTAAAGATTTTGACTCGATAATCGATTCTGAATTGACTCGTTACACCCAAGAATGGAATCCAATCGTGTGGTGCCCAAAGATTCACAGTCCTTATGTTTGTTTACCATTTAGAATGCATAGAAATAAGAAAATCATGTTCTTGTCTTATCTAGGATTGTGAATTGTAGACAAAATTCCCCCAAAAAGTGCAGTTCCCTTTCAATACAAAACACTAACAGCTATAATCCTCAGTCTCCAGAATGGTGTAGAATAGAGCAGCAGGCGTGACAAGTGCTGGTCCAGAGGATCAAACAATGGCTGTTAGACAACAATCAAAGTTAAAACACTGACTTTTACAATGAAGTGTTGTTCCAGCAGCATCATTGCCCTTTCAATTCATTTCCACTTGTTTATTATAATCCCAATGATGTGACTGGTTGTACACTATGAAGCGCTAATGCTATTGTGTGAATGCCCACAGAGGTTATTGTATTTGTTTTTATTCTCTCCAAAAACCTTACACAGCCCACTGTTTTCATCTGATCGGAACCATTCATGTATCAAAACGTTTGGCTTGACAGGGAATTGTGAGCTCCCCAAAGACATTAAAAATAAAATATACATCCCAGATTACCCAGAATTCCCGGCTTTCCAGGTCATTTTGCCCATTGAAAATGAAAATGTCAATTTTAGAACTTGGACATTTCCTACATTTCTCAACTGATTTCATCCATCCAGACACCCCGCTCATACTGGATAATCAAACTACCATTTTATACCAAGACCCAAAAATATCCAGGAATTTCCAGATTTTTCCGGTTTTCCAAAACCCTATTTTCATCTCTTCCCGAAAAGCTTTCACAGTGCACTTTTTTCAACCATTTTGACCATTCTTCCTTCAAAACATTCCTCTTAGTTGTGACAACAAATATCTTTTTTTTTTGTAGAAATGTCCGGTTTTCCTGAAATTTCAGGAATTATGAAATACTGATTAAAATTCAAACAGTTACTACGTTAACATTTTTCAACCGTTTCCAAAAATTCCAACACCATTCCATTCATATCATCTAGGACAATTCTGGTATTATCTATATTTCCACCACCCACACTACTCTTCCGATATATCCAACGCAGAACATGTTCTCCCTTTCCCAAAATTGACAGTTTTCCCAGAATTTCCAGCAAATTCTTACCCCATTGACAGTGATTGGGAAATATACAATTGACTGCATATCCCACATTTATCATCCGATTAGAACCGTTCCACCATTGAAACAATTTGCTCGCCCTTAACATTCGAGCAAGCAATTTCCCGGTTCCAAAAATTCCCTGATTACCCGGAATTACCAGGAATTGTCCGGCATTGAAAATGAATAGGTAATATACAAACCTCCATTTCCTACATTTCACAACCGATTTGAACCGTTCCAACCTCCACACACTCCGCTCACTCTGGAAAATCAAACTACCATTTTATGCCAAGTCCCAAAGCATTCTAGGAATTCCCAGCTTTCCTGGTTTTCCAAAACCATGTTTTCACCTCTTCCTGAAAAGTTTTCACAGGCCATGTTTCTCAACCGTTTTTGACCATTCCACCTTCAAAACATTCCTGTTAGTTGGGACAACAAACGTAAATTTTTTTCCGTAGAAATTCCCGGTTTCCCAGAATTCTGAAATACCAATTAAAATTCAAACACCAACCCATTCATATCATCTAAGACAACTCTGGTAACCAAAATTCACGTTTTTCCTGAAATTCCCAATTTTTAGGAAATTCCCATTTAAATGAATGGACATTCATAGTTCCACAATGCCCAATATTCTCAAAATGTTGTGCCATTTTTTTTTACCCGATTCCGACCTTTTAACCATCCACCCACACTACTCTTTGCATGTGTTGAACGGAAAACATGTTTTCCCTTTCCCAAAACTCCCTGATTAACGGGAATTACCAGGAATTTTTGAAAATTAACGAGCAATATACAAACTTCTCCATTTCCTAAATTTTTCAACCGATTCGAAACGTTCCACCATCCACACACTCCACTCACCCCGGACATTCAAGCATTTCAGTTTTGCTCACGCATATGGGCAGCTTGCGCACGTATGGCATACACACGCAATTCTTACTGGCATTGCAAATTGTAATTATTATCATCTCCCCCCCAGGTCTAAATGTGTGTATGAGTGGCAGCGCTACTTCCTGTGAAGAATGCCTCCTCATCCACCCCAGTTGCGCCTGGTGCGCACAAGAGGTACGCGCTTTCCTTGTTGGTTTTAGAACTGATCGTTTCACAGCTTGTTTTCTTCTGCAGGACTTCGGTAGGGGGCGCACCCTCAACTCCCGCTGCGACTTCTTCCAAAATTTGCACAAGCGAGGCTGCGGGAGCCGCTTCGTGGAGCACCCTACCAACAGCATGACAGTCCGGCAGGACATGCCTCTGAGCTCCAAAGGCTCCGGCTTCAAACAGTACGACGTGGTCCAGATCAGACCGCAGAGCCTCTCTCTCAGCTTGCGACCAGGTGAGCGCCGGTCGCCTTTAGCTGGCAAAAGGTACGGGCGCTAACCCAATCCTGTCCCACTTGTGCAGGACAGCAGACGTGGTTTGACCTGCAGGTGCGGCAGGTGGAGGACTACCCGGTGGACCTCTACTACCTGATGGACCTCTCCCTTTCCATGAAGGACGACCTAGACACCATCCGCAACCTGGGCACCAAGCTCGCCGAGGAGATGGCCAAACTCACTAGCAACTTCAGGATGGGCTTTGGCACTTTCGTGGACAAGAACCTCTCGCCCTTCTCCTACACGGCGCCAAAGTACCAGGAGAACCCATGCAACGGGTAAGAAACGCTTGTCGTGTCAATTTTATTATCTGCAGATCGGGTCAGGCGATAAAACTATCAATATATATCGCCATAGACTCGTAATGCATATTGATTAAAAACACGTTCAATGGGACGGAAGTTGCAAAGCAAGGTCGGTTGCATGAACAAAGGCCCTCGCTCTCTGGTAACTGAGCAACACAGGAAGTGATCACTGATCTGTGAGCGTGACATGCTAACAGCAAATCAGGTAACAGTATCAACTATCAAGGTTGGTTGCGTCGTCTTGTTGTCTGGCGGTTGATTCTCTGTGTGGTGTGAGAAGAGAAAGTAAAAATAAAAAAGGAAAAGTCTTTTTTTGGTATTTTTTAAAAAGGGACCGTAGTCAGACCAATATGGTCTGTAAATGATGCAAAACACCACCGTAGGCACGCTCACCCTTTAGAGCACAGCTGTAACTTCCTGCCACTAAACCCGCAGACAGTAGTTCTTCTCATGTTTCTATTTTTACATTTTCACACTTTGCACTATTTTCTTACACTTTATAAAGCATTTCTTAAATATTCCTTGTTTTTGCACCTTTATTTTAAGAACATATTAAGTGTTTAATGTGATTTTACTATTTTGTTGACATTGTTTGGGTGTTTTGCATGCTTGTGTTGACATTTCCTTTCTGCCTTGATAGCTGAGGGATTATAATCAGAGGAAGGTTACATTTGAAGCAAACATTTTTACATTTGATATATTTTTCTTCTGGTCCATAGGTCATAAAAAATATCAATAATTATTGATATATCGCCCAATCAGAAGTTTTTGGGACAAATATTCCATCCATCCATCTATCATCTTCCGCTTATCCGAGGTCGGGTCGCGGGGGCAACAGCCTAAGCAGGGAAACCCAGACTTCCCTCTCCCAAACCACTTCGTCTAGCTCTTCCCGGGGGATCCCGAGGCGTTCCCAGGCCAGCCGGGAGACATAGTCTTCCCAACGTGTCCTGGGTCTTCCCCGTGACCTCCTACCGGTTGGACGTGTCCTAAACACCTCCCTAGGGAGGCGTTCGGGTGGCATCCTGACCAGATTCCCGAACCACCTCATCTGGCTCCTCTCGATGTGAAGGAGCAGCGGCTTTACTTTGAGTTCCTCCCGGATGGCAGAGCTTCTCACCCTATCTCTAAGGGAGAGCCCCGCCACACGGCGGAGGAAACTCATTTCGGCCGCTTGTACCCGTGATCTTATCCTTTCGGTCATGACCCAAAGCTCATGACCATAGGTGAGGATGGGAACGTAGATCGACCGGTAAATTGAGAGCTTTGCCTTCCGGCTCAGCTCCTTCTTCACCACAACGGATTGGTACAACGTCCGCATTACTGAAGACGCTGCACCGATCCGCCTGTCGATCTTACGATCCACTCTTCCCTCACTCGTGAACAAGACTCCTAGGTACTTGAACTCCTCCACTTGGGGCAGGGTCTCCTCCCCAACCCGGAGATGGCATTCCACCCTTTTCCGGGCGAGAATCATAGACTCGGACTTGGAGGTGCTGATTCTCATTCCGGTCGCTTCACATTCTACTGCGAACCGATCCAGCGAGAGCTGAAGATCCCGGCCAGATGAAGCCAACAGGACCACATCATCTGCAAAAAGCAGAGACCTAATCCTGCGGTTACCAAACCGGAACCCCTCAACGCCTTGACTGCGCCTAGAAATTCTGTCCATAAAAGTTATGAACAGAATCGGTGACAAAGGACAGCCTTGGCGGAGTCCAACCCTCACTGGAAATGTGTTTGACTTACTGCCGGCAATGCGGACAAAGCTCTGGCACTGATCATACAGGGAGCGGACCGCCACAATAAGACAGTCCGATACCCCATACTCTCTGAGCACTCCCCACAGGACTTCCCGAGGGACACGGTCGAATGCCTTCTCCAGGTCCACAAAGCACATGTAGACTGGTTGGGCAAACTCCCATGCACCCTCAAGAACTCTGCCGAGAGTATAGAGCTGGTCCAAATATTTTTCGACTTTATTTTCTAAACATTATGACTTTATTCTTGTTTTATTAGCAACCTTTTTTTGAGTTAATTTTGACTTTTTGTCGGGAGCAAATGGAACTTTACTCCATCAATCCCCCCACTTTGTTCTCACCGTTTCTCTGCACAAACACAGCACTTTGTTTTTTTTTAGTATGTTGTCATTCTCCTATTAAGTGTTTTTTTACAATTTATTTTCTTGTAAAAAAAAACATGTGTATATTTACCCTGCAACATTTACGCCTTATTCTTGTAATATTACATCTTTATGCTCGAAGCCTTAAAAAAAACTTGAATCTTTTTTCTTGTCACCAGGTAACATTTCTCTAAAACAAAAAAAGTTTTAAATCCTATAATTTTGTGACATGCTCATGTTATGACTTCTCTAGAGCACATTTTTCTTGAAATATTGAGTTGTTTTTTAAAAACAATTTCTTCTGAACAACTAAAACCTTTAATTTTGTATTTTTTTTTCTCATGATATGAGGACTTTATTTATGTATCATTCACACTTTTTCCTTGTAATTTTGCATTTTTCCTTCAATTTCACCCTAATTATAGAATTAAAAAATCAAAACTCGTCATTTGTGGGTTCTTATCTAACTTCAGCAACATCGCAGTGTTTCTAAAAATACTTCAAAATTTACATTGATGCAAACAGAACAGATGAAATGATTTCAAAAGTGACCCCACACATTCATGGTGATGAATTATGCATCATTGGCTCTTCATATTTGATAATGCCTGATTTCTTTCCCTCCCACGCTGCGCTTGACGTAGCCAAACCAAAAGAATAGATGGAGGCCTGCATGTTTGCCCCGAGGTGAACGTGACTGCACTAATTCGCCATCCTGCCAGTGCGCATCACTTGGCATGTAGGTTAGAGCGTGTCCGCCTGCAGAAGATGTTCAGCACATAACAAATATTTTAGAGGCCACGTTGCTCATCCTCACGTGTACACGCGAAAACCTAGACTGATCGTTGTCTGCACCTTTTCAGGTACAAGCTGTTCCCGAACTGCGTGCCCACCTTTGGCTTCCGCCACATCTTGTCGCTGACGGACCAGGTAGACCGCTTCAACCAGGAAGTGCAGAAGCAGATGGTGTCTCGCAACCGGGATGCCCCCGAAGGCGGCTTTGACGCCATCCTGCAGGCGGCGGTTTGTAAGGTAACTAGCGTCCTATTGATCTTATTTCTGTCCTGTACTTTGTCCGTGGTATTTTTAAAAAAATTATAAAATAATAGTCATTGTTTTTAAGTGAGAAGCATCAACTTAAAACGGTCATATTATGTTTGTTTTTTTACCCTTCATGATTATGACAAATTCTTCATCTAAACCAGAAGATATAATCATCCCATTAGTCAGCATCCCAGTGAGAGCGGACATTGTACAGTACGTGATTATTTTATTATGTTGTTGTTTTTATTTCTTGTTTCACTCATAGCAACACTGTTACTTGCTGGATCTGTTTATCACTCATCTATTACAACTTGTCGATCATCCTCCGTATATTCAGGCTCAAAAATATATGTTTCTGGATTTGTCCCAAAGTAGTCTTTATTGGCTGTCATGAAGTCTGCCACAATCAGTAGTATTGTCGTTGTCGAAGGAAATAGTGAACGTTGTGATGCGTCTATGAAATAATGTGCCGCCTTATGCTTAAAATGACCAAAATACATAAATATTACGTTATTATGAATGTTACTACTTTACATACTGTATTTTCAGACTATAAGGCACACTGTCGAACGGGTCTGTGCGGGTTTATTTTCAAACATAAGGCGCATTAAAGTGGTCATGTTATGATTTTTTTTCTACATTTAAAAGACTTCCTTGTGGTCTACATAACATGTAATGGTAGTTCTATGGTAAAAATGTTGCATAGATAATGTTTTACAGACCATCTTCTAGCCGCTTTCTGACCCTCTCTTCAGGAAGCCCCGTTTTATGGGCGGTATTATATACTCCACTGAGTATTCTCCCCGCCATCTTTGTTGTAACTTTTATTGCTTCTATAGCGAGACTACTGACAGATAAAAGTTTTAAGTTACTACGCTACTTTTGATTAAAAAAGACAAAAGTGCAGGATTTTAGCATTCATGTGCATGTATGAGCCAGTCAGCCCCTAAACAAAAGCATAGAGAACTACAACAACCTTTCTCCACTGAGGGACTCTGACTGACAAATCAAAGTATATGTGGGCCATTTTGGTAGATTTCACCTTTAAAATCAGTACAATGTGTATATTTTTTTCAAATAACTACAAAATGCAATTCCAGTAGACATTTTGTGTGAATGCTAAAGAGCCAAAGCCGAATAAAAATGCTAACAGTTAGCCAGATAGCATCAAGTAACAAAAAATATGAGCAAAATAAGGTAAAAAAAAAGCTAGCATGCTAACAGTATCATGCTAACAATAGCATGCGCACCAAAATACAAAAATAGTTGACACTAAAGTATATACCTTCAAAATTAGTTAAACAAATGGTAATGTTAACTTGCATAAATGCTAACTGTAACATGCGTCAAGTACCACAATGTATTACTCTGAGGTGTACCTGAAAAATGTGTTTAAAATGCTAGCCTGCTAACGTTAGCATTGGATACCCTAAGTAGCAAAATATAACTGAGATGTATGCTTACAAAATTAGTTGAAAAATAATATACTAACGTTAGCATGCTAACAGATATCTTTTGTCAAGGAACACAATATTGGCCTGAGGTGTATACCTGCAAAATTAGCAAAAAAAGCTAGCATGCTAATATTAGAACGCCTCTGGACTACAACTTTGGACTACAGCTGGATTGAAATGGAAGACTCGCGCAGAGCTCTTGGGGTAAACCATTACCATGTATGGAGCTATCCGCTATTATAACTAAGGCAAAATATGTCGTTTGGAAGAAGGCGGGATGTTTTATGAATGTCATAAAGGTTTGATCCCAAATACACAAAACAGGTACCAATTGGTAAGAAAAGTTGGTTCTGCACTCGATAAAATTATACCAATATATATTGCAATGGATACATAAAAAAATGAGGTCGGTTAATCATTCAACCCTTTTCTTCATCGAAAGAAAGTGGAAGTTGCAAAGCAAGGTTAGTTGCATGAACAAAAGGTATTCGCTCTAAACTGAGCAACACAGGAAGTGATAAGTGGGCGTGACACGCTAACAGCCAATCAGATAACAGTATCAACTATTAAGGTTGGTTGCGCCATCTTGTTGTCTGCCGATTGATTCTCTGCATGGAATGAGAAGCGAAAGTCAAAATGGAGAAATTGTGGATAAAAGAGGAAAAATCACCTGGTTTGTTTACATTGTTTCCATAATTTTGCTGACATTTCCTCTTCCTTCTGCTTTGATAGCTGAAGGGGTTTTAATATCCATCCATCCATTTCCTACCGCTTGTCCCTTTTACCGTACCATGAATTGATTAACGTGGACCCCGACTTAAACAAGTTGAAAAACTTATTCGGGTGTTACCATTTAGTGGTCAATTGTATGGAATATGTACTGAACTGTGCAATCTACTAATAAAAGTTTCAATCAATCAATCAATCAGAGTTGCGGGGGTTGCTGGAGCCTATCTCAGCTGCATTCTATATGGACCCTATCTCAGCTGCATTCTATAATATATTTTATAAATTTGTCCTTGTCCTTACTTTCCATAGGTGATGAAAAATACCTACAGTAAGTATCTATATCGACCGATATAATGCACTTATATCGTGATACAGTTTTCAGCCTTATCGCCCCTCCATAACCAGACTACATCAGGTTTCCACCTCTGTTTTTAGACTGTTGGGGCCAAGAAATCAATTAAACCTGCAGAAAAAAGTTCTTCTCAGGTTTTTCTGTTTACATTTTCACACTTTGCACTATTTTGTTACACTTTATTAAGCATTTTATTATATATTCCTTATTTTTGCACCTTCATTTTAAGTGTTCAATGTGATTTTACTATATTGTTGACATTTTTTGAGTGTTTTCAATGCTTATGTTGACATTTCCTTTGTCTTGATAGACGAGGGATTGTAATCAGGAAGGTTACATTTGAAACAAACATTTTTACATTTGATGTATTTTTCTACTGGCCCATAGGTCATACAAAATATAGATAATTATTGACATTATATCAGGATAAGGTTTTCAGCCATATCGCTCAATGTGAAGTGCTTGGGGGAAATGTTTTTTTACTTTATCCTCTAAACTTTATGACTTTATTCTTGTTTTTTTAGTAACCTTTTTTTGTAGTTAATTTTGACTTTTTGTCAGAAACAAATGCAATTTTACTCCATCAATCCTCCCACTTTGTTCTCACCGGTTCTCTCCAAAAATACAGCACTTTGTTTTGTCATTCTCCTATCAATAATACTTCTTTTTACAATTTTTTTTCTTGTAAAGAAATTTGTATATTATTCCTAAAACATTTACGCCTTGTTCTTGTAATTTTACATCTTTGAATTTTTTTTTCTTGTCACCAGGTAACTATTCTCTAAAAAAAAAAATAGTTTAAATCTTATAATATTGTGACCTCATTTTCATGGCATGACTTTTCTAAAGCACATTTTTCTTGAAATAATTAGTTATTTTGTTTAATTCTTTCTTCTGAACAACTAAAACCTTTTAATTTTGTAATTTTAACATTTTTCTCATGATATTAGGACTTAGTTTTTGTATTATTCACACTTTTTTCCTTGTAATTTTGGTATTTCTTCCTTCAATTTTAGCCTAATAGAATAAAAACAACAAAACTGGTCATTTGTGGTTTCTTACCTGACTTCCTAGCTGAGGGGATGTTAATCAGAAAAAGGTTACATTTGAAATAAAAATGTTCACATTTAATATGTTTTCCTCCTCGTCCTTATTTTAAATAGCTCATAAAACATATCAATTGTCGATATCGGCCGATACAAACACTGATATCGTGATACGGTTTTCAGCCATTACGCCCAGCCCTATTTCTGTGTTAATAATAATCTGTTGAAGGGTCAAGCGAGAAGTATCATCAAACTTTTAAGAACTCTTAATTCGACCAATTTCGACTCACATTTGATCGCTGGTTCAATTCTGTGCAAGCGATGGCTGTGTCGCCATGGTGACGGCCATGATGGAAGTGTTCCAGGGTCGTCTTTGCCCTCGTGACACGTATCAAGCCTAATTGCTTGTTGATTATAAGCATCATGTGTGGGAGGCGGAAGCTTGGAGACAGGAATTGCATTCTTTTGCAGCAGAGACAGGTCATCCCCTGTTCATAATCCCCCCCTTCCTCACTGTTGTTTTCCCTGCCAATGTCACTTTTTATGTATATCTTCTGCCTTGTCATTAAGCAAGCTGCACTATTTTAAACCAGCAAGGCTGCACCAAGTGACTCCTCTGGTAAAATAACTACACAATGGTATCATGTTAGACTCTGTTTAAGATGTGTAGCAAAGCCGGAGAAAGGAGGTTTTCCCTTCAAGACAATGCCTCTCTTTTCTGAAAAGCAAAGTAGGTGATGTTTTAATGTATTCAAAAAAAGTGATTTTTGCATTGTAGTCAATCTTTCTGATTTTGTTGGTGTACTTGGTTGTTCTGGTGAAAAGGAGGAGATCGGCTGGAGGAAGGAGGCCTACCACCTGCTGGTGTTCGCCACCGACGACGTGCCCCATCTGGCTCTGGACGGGCGGCTGGGCGGCCTCGTGCGACCCCACGATGGACGCTGCCACCTGGACGACAAGAGAGAGTACAACGCCTCCACACACATGGTGAGAAATATAACAAAAATTTTACACAACACTTCAATATGACACAACTCTCACACAAACACTTCAATACAACACAACACTTCAATATAACACATGGTGAGAAATATATAACAAAAATTTCACACAACACTTCAATATGACACAACTCTCACACAAACACTTTAATATAACACAACACTTCAATACAACACAACACTTCAATATAACACAACTCTCAAATAACACCTAAATATAACAACACTTAAAAATAACACAAGTCTCACACACAACCATAACACAACACTTGAACATAACACAACACTTGAACATAACACAATACTTGAACATTACACAACCTTTGAACATAACACAACACATGAGCATAACACAACGCTTTATCCACATTTACTTGGAAAGAATCGTGCCAGGTCCAATCCAGATCCTGAATTAAGTACCATCTATCCGGGACTATAAGTCGCTATTTTTTGCCACCACTTTCAAGCCTGCGTCTTATTAATTAATGGATTTTCTCTCGCTAACGGCCGTAATATTTTGTGTTCAATAGTTTTCATTAAACCCAAGCAGACACGCTGAAATGATGTTATTGTTTGCGCCATGGCGCCATCTTTTGGACGAGTTTGCTCGATGCAGGTGTTCCTGTTTTGAATGCCTTAAACTGGAAGTAGAGCCGTCCATAGCGTTTCAGCTTCACTCATCACTCCAAGCAACGTTTGTAAGTTTTACAATATAAGTAAAACAATTAGTACTTACTAAACCGTCTCGTGTGATGTCTGTAGGAGGGTTTTCATGTTTCTTTATACGTGCCATCATAATTCAAGCTAGCGTCATTAGCTAATATGCTAACAGGTTTACGAGTGTCTGTGTTAGTATTAAAAACTTACAATGGCATTCTTTTTGTATTTCTTCAATTACGTAAATTCTTCAGTAAATTCACCAAATCGTCACGTGGAGTTATCGAGTCTGTTTAGCTGATTGGAGAGCTATCTTGCGCAGCTATTGGGTCCATGGCGATGACTTCTGATTTGTTTGATCAGCCGTTTTACTGCCGTGTTACAGGCACCATTTTGAAACGATTAAGGTATGTAAATAAACATTTACAGAATATTTCTGTGTAAATAACTCAGTTCACAACGTATATATCTGCCACTTATATGGGGCAAATATATGGAAAAAGATTTATTTTCTTCAAAAATTTAGTGGGTGGGGCTTATATGCCAGTGCGCCTTATAGTCTGGAAAACACAATAGTAATGTAAATGTAACATTATAATAACGTTCAACATCTTAATCCAGATTTGATTCATTAGGCAGCAATGTAAATATAGCACAATAAAAAAACTCCAGTTTTATATGACCCACATTTTGTGAAAAAAATCCTAATCTGATTCAGATTCACATTTGGCAGCAATGAAATGCAACATAAAAAAAATCTGATTAACATTTGTCAAATGTCATCAGATCATGTCAACTTCCTCCTGTGGGTTATTGAGTTGTCAAAGATACAGAGTATGTTTGGTGGGTAATTACAGTGTTGAAGATTACAGGCCAGGGTGTCCACAGCTTTTACACTCAGGGCTGCACTCTAAAAAAGCACAGGATGCAGGGGCCATTTTGGTATTTTTCTATTTTAAAACCAATGATATACAGATTTGTTTTCAACACTAAGGGATTCCTTCAAATTTGGTAAATGTTAAAGGTCTTGTGGACCCGAAAGTCCTACAAGTTGTAAAAGTGATTCATATGTACATTTATTTACTTGAATACTTAAATCTCTAACTCAATTCCAAATCTATCCGTGTTATGTCCTTTTTGTCATAGAAAAAACAGTTTTAATGCTGAAAACACAAAATATGCCATTTTTCCCCTCATCTCAAAAAACATATGTCAGAATGGAATATTGATGTGAAGTAATTGATTGCTTTGAATATGTCCATAATTCATAACATTGATTTTGATTCATGAACAATGACAGTTAAAGCCACTAAAATACATCACCACAATTCTCAGGGATCCAAAAGAGCCCACTCATAAGTCTTAAAAATAAGTAACACGTTATTTTTTATTTTTGTTGAAATTTTTAAATCAACTTCAGATCCATTTGTCGATTATAAGTTTTTAATGTTTTAAATGTTTGTTTGTTTTATGCTGTTTTGTCATACTTATTTATGGGAAAACACAAAATATGCAATATTTTCCCCCAACTAAATATATTTTAAAGTGGAATATTTGATATCAGGTAGTTGTGGCCTTTATTTGGTTAATAATTCATAACAACATTGATTTTAATGTCTTATTTTTTGGAGCAAAGATGGGGTTTTACGAAAAAGTGACTGTCTTGGGGATCCAAAAGGGATGTAAATATCAATAAAGTGGTCAGAATAAATCATATATATATATTTTTAATTACTTTCAATTCCTGAATCTCTACATCAATTTAAGAATATCCCTCACCTAAGTTTTTTTTTGTATGTTTTATTCTTTTTGTCAAAGAAAACCCTGGTTTTGAGACACTATATATGCTGAATTTTCCCCGAAACATATTTCAAAGTAGATTATTTGATGTTACATAATTGGGACCTGAAATAAGTCAAGTTTTTAAAGAATGACAATTTAAAAAAAACAGCCTGCATATCAGTCGTGTGTTATTAGTGCCAACATTTAATCTGTTTGTGCTTTTTATGTTTTTGTAATTTTTTTTTAGCAAAAGTCTTTTTAGATTGTGCCGTGGGACACTTTTTTTACGCAGATCATACGCTGTGTGTCCCTACACACAGCGTATGATCTGCGAACTGTGGGGGCCCCATTTTGCATAATGAGGAACATGTAGAATGCTAATGAAACAATGACCAGGTCCCTCATATTACATTTTTGTGCAAACTTTTCACTAGCCCCTTCCTGTTCTGTCACTGAGAATACTATAAGAGCTGTTGTCACTGTCTCGCATGCACTGCTTTTGTAAAGTAGACATAGTATGTTTGTTGTGGCAAGAAGGTTTGCTCATTCGGTTTAGTTTGATGTATAGTGTATAATAGTTCAATTATGAGTCATGAAGTATAGAAATAGTAAAAAAAATTGTCGAGTTGGAGGCTCCTTATAGAATTCTGCTGGAGGCCCAAGAATCAATAACTGTTGCCTTGTAATAAATAGGAAACTCATAAGAAAGAATACTTTTAGGTCGAGTCTTGGTGGTTATTTAACGATGCTATAACTCGATCATCATGTGAACAGAACACCGCTTCCAATTATTCCTCTAACAGCAGATGATGACAAATATATGAGCATAAATGAAAACATGTGGACAGACAATGCATCCTAGATGGTGTGTTTGGGTCATGCTGCTATTTGATGATGAGTGCTGCAAGAATTTGGTTGTGTTCCATCTTGCACACTCATTGTGTCAACCACCTTGACCCTGTATAGTTGTTATTATTATTGTTATTATCCTGGAAAATGTGTGTGGTAAAGTAAGCACAGGCCGCTCACCTGTGAAATGTAGGATCTTAATAACTCAAAGCAAGTCAAGTTTCATCATGTTTGGCAAATATATTAGAGATGATTGTTTTCCTCTTAGTTATTGGATGTTGCGTAGAAATAGCTTTGGTTGTTAAAAAAAACAACAATTCTATATAAAATAGATAAACTCCAAAAGACATGCACCTTGGGATAGGTTGATTGGCAACATTAAATTGGCCCTAGTGTGTGAATGTGGCTGTGAATGTTGTCTATCCATCTGTGTTGGCCCTGCGATGAGGTGGCGACTTGTCCAGGGTTTACCCCGCCTTCCGCCCGATTGTAGCTGAGATAGGCACCAGCGCCGCCCACGACCACAAAGGGAATAAGCGGTAGAAAATGGACTGGATGGATAAATAAACTGTTCCAGGGTCAAAGTGTCTGATAAAACTGTATACTTCTACTCAAGGCTGTGTTTTTTTTACATGTTACTTCTGTCATTCAAGTGTAAAAAGAAGTGAACCAGTGTTTACATTAAAACAGAAAATAAAAATAAAGAATTCATGTTTACCTTGAATGACAAAGTGAAACACTAGTGTAAACATGCAAGTGCAAAAAGAAGTGAAACAATAGTGTAAACATGCAAGTGTAAAAATAAGAAAAACAATGGTGTAAACATGCAAGTGTAAAAAGAAGACAAACAATAGTGTAAACATGCAAGTGTAAAAAGAAGTGAACCATCACTTAACAAAACAATCCAGTTGAACTTTGCCAACAAGCAACTTCCTGTTTTAAAAGTGATGTTCGACAC
The DNA here is from genome assembly GCF_033978795.1 of Nerophis ophidion. Classification (NCBI taxonomy): domain Eukaryota; kingdom Metazoa; phylum Chordata; class Actinopteri; order Syngnathiformes; family Syngnathidae; genus Nerophis; species Nerophis ophidion. The sequence continues at coordinate 19,639,064 of NC_084629.1, forward strand.
ACTACTTCCTGTGTGCATTCTTTGAACGTTATGTCGTCTTCATCTTCGTCATCTTTTTCTTTTTCTTCATCCATGTCTTAACAGTCTTTCTTTTCTTCTTTGTTTTTCTGTTCTTCTTCGTCTTTTTTTTTTTATCTTCACCATCCTTTTCTTCTCTTTCTTTATCTTCGTCATCGTCTTCTTCCACTTTGTCTTCCTCTTCCACTTTGTCGTCCTCTTCCACTTCCACTTGGTCGTCCTCTTCCACTTCGCCGTTCACCTGGGAAGGAGCCGTCCTCTTCCACTTTGTCGTCCTCTTCTACTTTGTCGTCCTCTTCTACTTGTGGCGGCATGGCGTGGTGGGTAGAGCGGCCGTGCCAGAAACCTGAGGGTTGCAAGTTCTCTCCCCGCCTCTTGACATCCAAATCGCTGCCGTTTGGCCCCCTGGCAAGACACTTCACCCTTGCCCCCAGTGCTGCTCACACTGGTGAATGAATGATGAATGATGGGTGGTGGTCGGAAGGGCATTAGGCGCAAACTGGCAGCCACAATTCCGTCAGTCTACTCCAGGGCAGCTGTGGCTACAAATGTAGCTTACCACCACCAGGTGTGAATGAATGATGGGTTTTCACTTCTCTGTGAAACGCTTTGAGTGTCTAGAAAAGCGCTATATAAATTTAATACATTATTATTATTATTATTATCATCATTATTATTACTAGGTTGTCCTCTTCCACTTGGTCTTCCTTTTCCACTAAGTCGTCCTCTTCTACTAGGTAGTCCTCTTCTATTTGGTCGTCCTCTTCCACTCTTTTGTCCTCTTCCACTTGGTAGTCCTCTGCTAATGTGTCTTTGTCTTTTCCGTCTTTTTCTGGTTCTTCCTTTTTGTCGTCGACCTTTTCTTCTTCTTTGTTGATGTTCTATTCTTAGTCTTCCTTGTCTTCTTTGCCGTCCACTTTTTTCTCTTCGTCTTCCTCCTTTTCTTCCTCTCTGTTTTCTTTTTGTTCTTCATGATCGTCCTATTGTACTTCCTCTGTCCTTTGTCTTTTCTTCTTCCTTTTTGTCTGCATTCTTATCTTTTGTCTTCCTTCTTTTCTTCTTCCTCTTTGTTTTCTGTTTTTTGTCGTCCTTTTCAGTTCGTCTTTTCTTCTCCGTCATCTTACTATTCTTCTTCAGCGTTGTCATCCTCATCTTCCTGTACAATATGTTGTCCTTTTCTTTCGTCATTTTTGTCGTCCTCCTTTTCTTCTTCTTTTGCTTCTTCTTCTTTTGCATCTTCTTCCCACAAAAGACAGTCTCTGAAGTATGACATAGTGGTCTTCATTGACTTTAAAAGTTCTATTATGTTTTACAGCAGTAGACAGGAAGTTGCATGTGAATGACATCACCCCCTGGTGGAGGTCATGGTCACATATGAGTGATGCGTCTCTCCCCACAGGACTACCCTTCTCTGGCGCTGCTGGGCGAGAAACTGGCGGAAAACAACATTTTCCTCATTTTCGCCGTCACAAAGCGCTTGTATGTCATTTATAAGGTACTTATTTCCTTGATTCTCTTTCTGGCGTGAGCTCCTTGCCTCCTGTTACAAATGTTCTCCATGTTTTTCCAAGGATTTCACGGCGCTTATACCGGGCACCACAGTGGAGATCCTGGACCAGGACTCCAAGAACGTCATCCAGCTCATCATCACTGCCTACAGCGTGAGTTCCTGCTTGTTGGGAAATACACACAAGGGGGAGGAGGGGAGGAGCATTCTTTAAAGTCTTACCTTTAACGGTGACCCCCCCCCTCCAGCACGCACGCGCGCACGCACACACGCACGCACACACACACACACACACTCGCTCACGCATACACACACACACACACACACACACACACACACACAATTAGATACTCCAGCTGCTTCCATGATGGAGTTGTGGAAACGCTTTGGACGTGTTTTTAACAGCAGACTTTTTCCATTATCTGCAAATAAGACAAGACATTGTCTTCTTCCAGCTTTGCAAATGTCCTCTTCTTGTAAAATGACGTCGGTATTTGTCGAGCATTCCAGTTTGAAGCTGCAGGAAATCCTGCTGACATGTGCTTTATTGACGTGGAATGAGTTGTTTTTACTGGATGCACACGTTCCTATAGCCACACAGCTGTTCCTAATATTTTGACCAAACTCCAACCATCTTGAATTGTTTGAAAAGCCGTCAGACTTTCCTTCAGCGTGTTTTTGCCGCGTGGGTGTTTGGGTTTGTCTCCTTGCCTGCAAGGAGCTGAATCATGTTTTGTTTTTTTTTCCTCCCGAGCCGTTGGGCGACAGAAAGGCACGCGGGCTTGAAGGAAGCTGGGAGCCGCTGGGCTTATTAACATTCCAGCTGCCAAGCCCTCCCAGACGTCTTTGGCCAAACAAACGCGGTGACAAGAGGATGTTGCGTAAGCGCCTCGTTTATCTTCCCGGCGGGCCGCGACTCCAAGCCCCCGCTGCTGCTGGCGGCCATGGTGTGAACGCCAACACGCTTGATGTCCTGCACTCACGAGTACATTTGTCATTGAAGCAAAGACGGCTCTTCTCTCTTTATTCAATTACAACCCAAAAATCTCAGTTAAACTGTGATTCACACTTTTTGATAATTTGAGGTTTTTAAATTACTTTCCAATTATTTTTAGCTGTTGTATTTTATTTAGAATTAAAAAATATATATGTATAATACTTAAATCGTATTATACACTCCAATGGTTACTTTAAAATATTGTAATTATTTGTATTGTACATATATATATTCGTACATTTTTATCATGTACTTTAAATTATTATATATTTTTAAATATGTGATGAAGTAACGACTTTTCCAGGGTGTACCCCACCTCCGCCCGAATGTAGCTGAGATAGGCTGCAGCACCCTCTCGCAACCCCGAAAGGGACAAGCGTTAGAAAATGGATGGATGGATGGATATGTTATGTATATTTTTTTATTTTTGTTGTCAGTAAATTTTAGTTGTTTTAATATTTGTTTTACTTTGTTACTTTAAAAAGGGCATTAATTTGTTGGGGTGCACAACAAAAAAAATCACATCCGAAGCGTGATTCTAAATCCGTTCATAATTTTTAAAACCCGATAAAAAAAAATAACTTTTAAAAAAATGTTTTAAATCTGATTTGAAAAAGTTTTTTTTTAAATATTATACTAAATGATACATTGAATCTGTAAACAATTCTGAATGAAATTGGGATCAAATCGTTAGGTACCCAAAGATTTACACCTCTATTAATTTGATATGCATAATTGCCGTATTTCCTTGAATTGCCGCCAGGGCGCTAATTAATTTAAAACCTCTTTTCACTCCTGCGCTTACCAAAGGCATGCGGTAAAAGTAAGCATACGCTAATTATTTTAAAACCTCTTCTCACTCCGGCGCTTACCAAAGGCATGCGGTAAGTTTAGGCTTGCGCTTATAAATTTGAGTGTGATGTAAGGATACCATCATGAAAAGCACATTTAATAAAAAAAACGTTAATGTACGGGAGCCTGTAAAAGACTGTATTTTACCTCGGGGGGATGTTCCAATTATTCACTATTTACCCAATAAATCTAGTCTAAGATAAGAGTGAGAGGAGACGGCTTATATAGTTGAACAATTTACTATATACACCACATAAACATACAAAAACCAGACAATAATAAACACACATTAATTACACTCATACACCCGTCCCCACTCACACGTTACCTCCCCAAGAGAATCTCCCGCACTAAACCAATCACACAACACACACACACACAGTCCAACTTGGCCCCTTGGCTGGGCCTTTGTGGTCCTGCTGAATCGCTGGTGCACGTAGGGGTGGGGTGGGTGAGTTGAAACTGCTGGATACAAAGGGGGCGTTTGAGAGGGGGGGACCTCCCGTTGTAGAGAAGAGAAGTGGGGCTCGGCAGATCTTCCGTTAGCTGCCTCACGAGTCCAGTCTGGAGCGAGAGTAGAACCAACCTCTTCCTGGGTCACGGTGGAAACGGAACTGCCCGTAACCATAGCAGCCGGAAACCATAGCAACCGAAGCCATAGCAACGGTTAAACAACTTAAGGAAACACATTTTACCTTTCCAAACGACACATATGAAATAGAAATAAATAATAGTAATTAAACCCTTAACAGAAATGATCTCCTATTTGTAGAACTAAAGGAACAATTACAAAAATATGCAAACCTTTAGAACAGTTAATATGTAGCATAAAAAATGCAGATGGCCTTAAACGCCATAACACTAAGTCACCGTATGTAAGTACCCAAAATAAAGGCTCGACATAAATATAAATTCAATCGGATCAGAAACATTGGAGGAAACGGGATTAAAACCTGATGCTAACCGCCCATAGAAAATACATGGGTACAGCTAGTAGCTACTATTAGCAAACAAATTCACTTACCAACTCGGCTTAATATCTTAACATCGCCACTCTCTCTCATCGCAACTCGGCCCTGATGGTCAGCACCTATCCATCCTTTCATCCATCCATTTTCTACCGCTTATTCCCTTTGGGGTCGCGGGGGGCGCTGGTGCCGATCTCAGCTACAATCGAGCGGAAGACAGGGTACACCCTGGACAAGTCGCCACCTCATCGCAGGGCCGGTCGGCACCTGTAAGTTTACAATTAGTTTTAAAATGTTGGAAGGTTGTTTTTACGATAAGCAGGCAAACGACAACTTTAAAACATACCGGCTTCAGATGTCCCCAGGCTTAGCCACCGCACCTGGCAGCCATTTTGGAATTCCGGATTATATAGAGCGCAATTTGCTGCAGCGGGTCACGTGAGCGCCTGTGTTAAACTCGGGAGATTAAACGTGGAAACGGCGCTGGTAATATGAGGGGATCCCATGACAGGAAATATGGCTTATTTTCCACCCCTGTTACACACTCGTGACGTGACGAGTTTGACCTAGCGGTAAACCGAGGCATACGCTAATTATTTTGCTTAACGGGTTTGACCCGGCAGTAATTCTAAGCATACGCTAATTATTTTGCAAAATGAGTTTGACCCGGCGGTAAAACGAGGCATGCGGATACTATATACCCGGCGGAATTTCAAGGAAATATGGTAATTTGTATAATACACTTTATTACATCATTTTAAACCTGTTAGGATTTGTATTTTATTATTTATAATAATTGTATTGTTATTTTTAGCTGTCGTAATAGTGCTTTAAATTAATGTATTTTTAAAATTTAAACAGATCATTTTTTGTACGGTCGTCTCATTTATTGCTTATAATTGTTTATGGACGTAACTGTGATGAATGCGTTCCCGTAAATTTTAAATAATTAATTATGAACTAAATATTTTCATAGCTAGAGCATAAAAAAAACCTGTTCACGACCTCCTAAAAAACTTTAACATTATAAGAGCCCTCTTCGTCACCTATACACTCTCGTGATCTGATATATTGATGCTGTCTGAGGCTGAGCCAAACAGTGGCCACGATACTGAATAGCACACTCAGACTGGTTTGGCCCAATACTGCTGTATTAGGATATTTTTAGTTAATTTTGTCGTATTAATGTGTGAAAATGCTTAATTTAGGGCCCAAAAATTGTACTATATGCTTTAAAAAAATGCTTTTTAAATATCCCCGAAAAAATCTAACATGCGGTGAAGCTGCAATATTTGAAGCTTGATCTGGCCAATTAACAACGTGTATAATATTAACTGATTGGCCGGGATAAAGCACAAGCTCTTACTGCCTTTTTGCAAGGCATCCATGACAGTTAAAGTTGAAGTGCAGCGTATTTTTCTTGCTACTGCCACCAACTGGACTGGCGGAGTAGTGCAGTCGTTTTTCAATGAACAGTTCAGCTCTCCGTTCTGTTCTAGATCTAGTCTTCATGTTTCCTGGCGTGTAGGACATTCAGTTGTTGCGGAAATGGCAGCAAAAACGTTCACTGTGGTTTTCACGTGCTAATTGATGCGCACCAAACTGGTGCTCTGTGAAGTGAATTATATTTATATAGCACTTTTCTCTTGTGACTCAAAGCGCTTTACATAGTGAAACCCAATATCTAAGTTACATTTAAACCAGTGTGGGTGGCACTGGGAGCAGGTGGGTAAAGTGCCTTGCCCAAGGACACAACGGCAGTGACTAGAATAGCGGAAGCGGGAATCGAACCTGCAACCCTCAAGTTGCTAGCACGGCCACTCTACCAACCAAGCTATGTGCTTTTTCCATGTCTAGAAAAAATTGGTGACTAACCGGAATAAAACTTTTTCCCTTCCATTTCAAATTGTGACATTCTCCTCCGTGTAGAACATTCGCTCCAAAGTGGAGCTGACGGTGTGGGATCAGCCCGAAGACCTCAGCCTGTCTTTCAGCGCCACCTGCCAGGATGGACAACCTCTGCCTGGCCTCAGGAAGTGCACCGACTTGAAGATCGGCGACACAGTGAGTCGCACATCCACTTTTACCCAACGTCTACGCCTTTGTCATTCCTGGGGGTAACTGTTCAAATCAGAATCCATTCTCAATTCAAAAAGATATTCATTATCCTTTATTTAACCAGGTAAAAACTAATTGCATGAATTTTCCAAAGCATTCTACTCCAGATTTTGGCGCGCTCTACCTTCCACATTTTTAATCCGATTCAAACTGTTCCAACTTCAAACTGTTCAGCCTGTTCGGGAATTGCGGGCTTTCCCCAGATAAATTCCGAAAACTCCCAAATTTCCCAGAATTCTAGATTCTAGATTTTCCGGGACATTTTTCCCATTCAAAATGAATTGCCCATTTTTCAAACTTCCACCATTACCACATTTTTCAACTGATTCTAACCGTTCCACCTTCAACATATTCCACTCATCCTGGACATTCAAACTATAATTTTTCCAAGTTCAAAAACATTTCAGGAATTTCGTGAATCATCTTTTTCCAAATCCTTTTTTGACCCTTTTTCTGGCGACTACTCATTTTCAATCCACTTGACCAGTTCCACAGTCCAAACATTCCTCTTAATCAGGACAAAAAAAGTTATTTTTTGAACGATAAAAATTCTGTTTTTTTACCGATATTCCTGTAATTCTTTAATACCATTTTTCAATTAAAAATGTTACTTATTCAACATTTCTTGACCGATTCCAACAACATCCATTTCAACTCGTTCAAAACATTCAAGTCTTTTAACATTCTTCAAAAAAATTCCCTCTTTTCCCAAAATTCCCAAATTTCCATTAAATTCCCATTGAAATGAATGGGACATTTTTCAAAGTTCCACAATTCCCACATTTTTCATCCGGTTCAAACCGTTCCAACTTCAAAATATTCAGCCTGTTCAAAATTGTGTGCTCTCCTTTATCAAATTTTTTTTAATTCCTGGATTTCCAAGAATTCCCACTTTTCAGGGACATTTTCCCCATTCAAAATATATTGTAAATTTGATCAACTTCCACAATTCCCACATTTTTCAACCTATTCAATCCATTCCACCTTCAACACATTCCACTCATCCAACTAGCACTTGCCCAAGTTCCAAACCAAATTCAGTTTTCCTGGAAATTCGAACTCTTCAACATTCAAACCATTCCAACATTCAAACTTTTCTTACATTCATACTACATTCTGTCAGCATTTCAGTTCAACTTCAGCATTGGGGCATTCACACGCAATTCCTTCAGGAGTAGCCCCATCTAGTTGAGATTAAAATCTCTTTTCCAAGAGTGACCTGGCCAAGAAGGAAGATAAACAAAGTAACATAAATACATATAAGAACAACTAAAACAGTCACACACCACAATTACAAATACATTACTTGCATATATTAATATAAAACATGTGATAGATCATAAGAATGTATAAAATGTTTCAGTAAAAATTACTTTAAAAAAAAAAGTACACTGCCCAATAGAAACAGTTTCTCCATTCTTTAAAATGGCCTGAAATTCCTCCAAAGGGATGAGTTCAGGTAACCTCAGATCCTTCTCTAAGTTATTTTCACAAGATTTGTGTTCGCTCCAGGGACAGACATGCTAAGTATGTCCTGCCACCTTAAGCTGTATCGACTGGAGTCTCTAGACATAAAAGAAGACAAATAAGGCGGAACCAGACCAAGAAGTGATTTATATATGTGTGTGTGTGTGTGTGTGTGTGTGTGTGTGTGTGTGTGTGTGTGTGTGTGTGTGTGTGTGTGTGTGTGTGTGTGTGTGTGTGTGTGTGTGTGTGTGTGTGTGTGTGTGTGTGTGTGTGTGTGTGTACTGTATATATATATGTATGTACAGTATGTACAAACCCCGTTTCTATTTGAGTTGGGAAATTGTGTTAGATGTAAATATAAACGGAATACAATGATTTGCAAATCATTTTCAACCCATATTCAGTTGAATACGCTACAAAGACAACATATTTGATGTTTAAACTGATAAACTTTTTTTTTTTTTGCAAATAATCATTAACTCTAAAATTTGATGCTAGTAACACGTGGCAAAGAAGTTGGGAAAGGTGGCAATAAATACTGATGAAGTTGAGGAATGCTCATCAAACACTTATTTGGAACATCCCACAGTTGTGCAGGCTAATTGGGAACAGGTGGGTGCCATGATTTGGTATAAAAGCAGCTTCCATGAAATGCTAAGTAATTCACAAACAAGGATGGGGCGCGGGTCACCAGAGGTGGGACCAAGTCATTGTTTTGCAAGTCGCAAGTCTCAAGTCTTTGCCCTCAAGTCTCGAGTCAAGTCCCGAGTCAAGACAGGCAAGTCCCGAGTTAAGTCCAAAGTTAAGACTAGAAAGTCTCAAGTCAAGTCCCAAGTCCTGTATTTTGAATTTAGAGTCCTTTCAAGTCATTTTAATCACAGACTAATAAATTTACACAAATTGTGTATGTTTTTAAAATGCTGTATTTATTTATTAAAACCAAGTGCATTTGAAATTGCAGGGAAAAAAATTGTGCTGACATTGCACTTCATAATAGCACTATTAACCAGTCATTTTAAACATTTAACTCATTGCTTTACAGAATAAACACATTTGGAAAAACACGTTCAACTGTACTTATTTGCACAAAAGTGTTAACATTGTATTTCCATGTCATATTGCATTGTAGCTAGTTCCACAGCAGTTTCTATCCTGTTCTTACCTTATCTCTTTGATCTCATCTCATACTGTTTGTGTGTTTATGTCTGCGTACACATAACAAATACATGAAAATAACAATGAAGAGAGTCGTACTTTTTAGATGTCAGGGCCCTATGCAATATGTACACATATTCTTAATGTAGTGTACATTTTAACTGACCTTTATTTGACTATGTTTGTCTTTTTGTAGGTGGCTAAAATACGCGGTGCTGCTGACCCGCCGTCTAACGTTATGTTACTGTGTGTGATACATTGACTAACGTAACGTTATGTGTAGGTACCTCATGCAACCCTGCTTAAAAAAAATCACTTGACAAAAAGTATGAATAAGGTAGCAAACTGCAGTGGATGCAACAGATTGCCGTGTTTACAATGACGTTATAAGCATAGACATCTTATAAGTAGACGCCGCATTGGCTGCTGTGACGCGAGCAATTTGGCCCCCATCTTGAAGTGGTGATCAGGAGCCGGCAAGCAGCCTAAACTGACAGTTGACAGGTAGAAAACAAAGATGCAGGGCGGTGTTCAGCGTTTTCCTGTTAAAATGAGCGGACTGTTGAAAATAGGAATTGGGGGATTACTTTTCACAAGTAAGATTTAACATTAACGTACTATTGTCTTCCGCCTGATTGTAGCTGAGATAGGCACCAGCGCCCCCCGCGACCGCAAAGGGAATAAGCCGTAGAAAATGGATGGATGGATGGTTGTATTTTGTGAAAAGAATATTACCACAAAGATGTGAAGGAGCAAAGATCTTCAATATTTGTATGTGAAAATCACAAAGAAATCTTCTGGGGGAGGATGACCCCCTACAGGTATTTGGTTTACAAACTTTCAGGCCCACCTAAAACAAAATTCACCAGCCACCACTGATTATGATGCATTCTCATTTTCGGCAAAATATAAGACAATACTTTCTTAACAGTATGTATGTAACCAGGAATAAGTCTTCAAGTAACAATATTCAAATACCAACATTGTTGGGTAAAACAGAATTTAGTTTTATTCTGAATCCAGTCAAACAGATTGGTGGTTTTAGCTGATGTAAAAACTTACAGGTTAAAGTTAAAGTACCAATGATTGTCACACACACACTAGGTATGGTGAAATCTGTCTTCTGCATTTGACCCATCCCCTTGTTCACCCCATGGGAGGTGAGGGGAGCAGTGGGCGCCCGGGAATCATTTTGGGTGATTTAACCCCCAATTCCAACCCTTGATGCTGAGTGCCAAGCAGGGAGGTAATAAGTCCCATTTTTATAGTCTTTGGTATGACTCGGCGTGTTGATATGTTTATGTTGAAGTATTTGGCAGACGCATTTATCAAAAGTGACATACTTAAAAAATACATATAAAACAATCACTGAAAACATGATCATTTAAGGGACGAATGTAATACAAAATATTAATACAAAGTGTCAAGACAGAATAAACTCCCTGCTGCTGCAGCAACAGAGATATTCTATAGGTCCCTAAGATACATAGATATCTAATTTATTCATACATTGTTTATGTGGAATATATGCATGTATATATAACCTAATCATATTGTATCTTGAATTAAAAAATAGCTGACCGTTTTTCCCCCCTTCTCTGGGATTATATTCCCAGTATTGATCTGAGACGTCTGGTCATTTATAGCATATACAAATATTCTATTACTGTTAAGCAAACTATGAATAATAAAACACACCAAAACATGTGTCCTTTTATCATAGTTACACGTACGACAAAAAAGAGGGTGAAAATCAGTGGTTTTTAGTGAGGTAAAATGAATGAAATGCACCAACTGTTCATTTCTCCTGCCAAATGAATTGTACTAAGTGGAGCGGATCACCACTCCAAGATGGCGGCCGCGCGTCTCGTCTCCTCAGCGCCAGTAGCAGAAGCGCTCTATGCTGCGTCTACTTATAAGATGTTTATGGTTCTAACGTTAGCAGTGAGTTTACAGCCTCACTCATTTAACTACACAGCAAATAAAAGTGACATTACTCAGCCAATAAACTTTAGTTTACAATCAAACCTTACCCTTCTTTGTGCATCTTCAAATGTCGAACGAAATTGGAAGTTGTTGCGTCTACATATTCGAACTGCATGTTTTGCATACGGCAATTCGTTTTTTGTTGACCAAGTCGTAGTTTTTATACCCGAACGAAACCAACTTTGGCATTTTTTTTTCTCAGTGGCGCGTTGTTTGAGAATTATGGTTTTCCTGCAATTTGATTGGATGAGTGCTGTGGGACCAAAACAACAGTACTAATTTGATTGGCTGTTGTACTGAGCGCATACAAGCTGACGAGAACAACACGCAGACAGACACAAGTACAAAATGAAAGATACGGAGCGCTCCTGAATAACTTTTTAATCTTTGGGTTTCGGGGAAAGTAGCAAGTTATGTCAAGTCATGTCAAGTCAAAAGGCTCAAGTCCAAGTTAAGTCACAAGTCATTGATGTTAAAGTCTAATTCGAGTGGCAAGTCTCTTTACATTTTGTCGAGTCTAAAGTCATCAAATTCATGACTCGAGTCTGACTCGAGGCCAAGTCATGTGACTCGAGTCCACACCTCTGCGGGTCACCAATTTGTAAGCAAATTGTTGAACAGTTTTAGAACAAAATTTCTGAATGAGCTATTGCAAGGAATTTAGGGATTTTACCATCTATGGTCCGTAAAATCATCAAAAGGTTCTGAGAATCTGGAGAAATCACTGCACGTAAGCGATGATATTACGGACCTTTGATCTCTCAGGCGGTATTGCATCAAAAACCGACATCATTGTGTAAAGGATATCACCACATGGGCTCAGGAACACTTCATAAAACCACTGTCAGTAACTACAGTTGGTCGCTACATCTGTAAGTGCAAGTTAAAGCTCTACTATGCAAAGCAAAACTCATTTATCAACAATACCCAGAAACACCGCCGGCTTTGCTGCGCCCGAGATCATCTAAGATGGACTGATGCAAAGTGGAAAAGTGTTCTGTGGTCTGATGAGTCCATATTTCAAATTATATTTGGAAACTGTGGATGTGTTGTCATCCGGAACAAAGAGGAAAATAACTATCTGGATTGTTATAGGCGCATAGTTCGAAAGCCAGCATCTGTGATGGTATGGGGGTGTATTAGTGCCCAAGGCATGGGTAACTTACACATCTGTGAAGGCACCATTAATGCTGAATGGTCCACACAGGTTTTGGAGCAACATATGTTGTCATCCAAGCAACGTTATTTCAGCAAGACAATGCCAAGCCACGTGTTACAACAGCATGGCTTCGTAGTAAAAGAGTGCGGGTACTTTCCTGACCCGCCTGCAGTCCAGACCTGTCTCCCATCGAAAATGTGTTACGCATTATGAAGCGTAAAATACGACAGCGGACACCCCGGACTGTTGAACGACTAAAGCTCCACATAAAACAAGAATGGGAAATAATTTCACTTTCAAAGCTTCGACAATTAGTTTCCTCAGTTACCAAACATTTATTGAGTGTTGTTAAATGAAAAGCTGATGTACGACAGTGGTGAACATGCCCTTTCCCAACTACTTTGGCACGTGTTGCAGCCATGAAATTCTAAATTAATTATTATATGCAAAAAAGAAAAATAAAGTTTATGAGTTTGAACATCAAATATCTTGTCTTTGTAGTGCATTCAATTGAATATGGGTTGAATAGGATTTGCAAATCATTGTATTCCATTTATATTTACATCTAACATAATTTCCCAACTCATATGGAAATGGGGTTTGTATATATATATGTATATATATATATATATACACATATATATGTGTGTGTGTGTATATATATATATATATATATATATATATATACATATATATATATATATATATATATATATATATATATATATATATACATATATATATATATATATATATATATATGTGTGTGTGTGTATATATATATATATATATGTATATGTGTGTGTGTGTGTGTGTATATATATATATATATATGTGTATATATATGTATATATATGTGTATATATATATGTAAATAGATATTCTGTATATACAGTATCTCGCTGCATTCAGGAGATGAAAAGAAAACTGGTTTTGTATTATAAAATTTGACCCAAACATTTACTAAAGTGGGTGGGCAGCACAGATTTTTTGGGGGAAAAAATGTTTTAATGATTCTTAAAAAACAAATGTATCGATTAAGAATCGTTACACATAAGAATTACGATTCATTCGAAAAAAAATTTTTTTTGACACCCCTATACAATATGGCTTAAGAGGAAAAAAGAATGAATACAGTAGTAAAAAGTACGGCCAGGCGATAATGGCTGAAACCTCCATCACGATTTAAGTGTTTTATATCGGCAGATATGGGTAATTATTGATATTTTTTAGAAAACTATTTTAATTTCAAATGTAAGCTTCCTCTGATTATGATCCCTAAAGGTCGAGCACAGCCAAGGTGTTGTGGTATTAGCGGCCTTGCATCATTTACAGACCACATTGGTCTGACTGCGGTCCTTTTTGAAAAAATCCCAAAAATTGCCATACAATTTCTTTATTTTGGACTAACACTTCTCACTCCATGCAAACAAACCGCCAGACAACCCAACTTGATAGTTGAAATTGTTACATGATTGGTTGTTGGCTTGTCACTCCCACTGGTCAGTGATCACTTGTGTTACCAAAAATAGTTTTTGTTCATGCAACCAACCTTGCTTCCATACTTTTGTTTTTTTATTGATACTAATTACATGTCAACAGTGATATCTATAGATATCATTTTATCATGCAAAGTGGTCCGTGTTACATTACAGATTTTCATGCATGATCCTTGTTTCAAAATACCAGTTGGTGTTTGACGCTTTTGTGCGTTCAGTCAACAAGTTAACCAGCGCATACTTAAGGTTGGACATGTAAACACAAAGTGAAAGATATGACAAGGCGTTCTCCAACAAACTCTGTGTGACCTCCGCTCCCTCCTGAATCCACTTCCTGTCCACCAAATGAAAACCCGACCGCAGCCAGAAGAGTTTGTTTTCAATGTCGCCATGGAGACCAGACTGTGTGCGCGTGCAGAAGGAGTTCTTCTTGGCAGACATGTTGGATTCCACAAAGAAATCTTTGCTCATTTTTAGCTGGAAAGGGGAAGTCTTCAAATATTATTGCTTAAGAAGAAGTGAAACTTTTACTTTGATTCTATTTTTTTTTTTTTTTAACATTTGTTCACTCAGTCCATCACGCCACCAGCTGCCTTGCTTGCACGTATCTACGTTTGTTACGTTTGTGTTTAGTTTTATGACTGCTTGCTTCTATTACACAGGGTTTTAAAATAGTATTATATACTTCAGTGGTTACTTTAAAATCCATCTTTTTCCTACCGCTTATCCCTTTCGGTGTCGCGGAGGGTGCTGGAACCTATTTCAACTGCAATCGGGCACCCTGGACAAGTCACCACCTCATCGCAGGGCCAACACAGATAGACAGACAACATTCACACTCACATTCCCACACTAGGGCCAATTTAGTGTTTCCAACCAATCAACCTATCCCCAGGTGCATGTTTTTGGAGGTGGGAGGAAGCCGGAGTCCCTTTTTAAAATATTGTACATTAATGACCTGCACAATAACCAAGCTATAGCGACATTGTTATTGTAAGAGCAAACACTAAGGAATTATTTTTCTAGCATACTAACACATCAGCGTGCCACAGTATTAACCCCATAAGCTAACTATGGCAAGAGATAAGCTAGCTTCTACGTCAGTGCGCAACGTGTTTGAGATAGCGATAGGACACCAATCTGTAGTGACTGAAAAACATGAACAATCATATCACAGTATCTGTTAAGTATTAACCAGCATTACATGTTTTGTTTGTTCACTGCTAGCCAGACAGTGTATGTACTGTAGTTGTAATAACGCGCATGACGTGCTACATTTATCATGCTCAATCTCAAGTGTTTTTCCCTCGATGGACAGTCGTCTGTTTGGTCCAACTGGCCGGGGAGTTTTTTTCCGGTTTATTTGGGTAAGCACCCCATTTTTGTAGAAGTAGGTTGTATCCAAATTCCACATTTGCAGAGCCAAAGTCACTTTCACCTTACTCTCTCGACCTCCGTCTGCTCCAACGTCGGACTTTTCCTTCGTGCTGGCTTTTGGAAGCATTAGTTCATATTCCGTATATTCAGCTTCAAAATTATAAGGTTGTGAATCCTAATTTGTCCAAAAATAGACGCCTTCGTTGTTTTTTTGCAGAAGTAGGAACACACATTTATTGCCAGAAGGCACCTATTTTATGTGTTTTGGGTCCCCATCTGTCCCAAAAATTGAAAAACAAAGCATTGTGGAGATATTCATTTAAGTCAAAAGGTATTTCCACTTATGGGTTAGTTTATGGGGTAAGCTGTATCGGAAAATGAGTTTTGATCTATATGGCCCAGCACTACACTCGTGTTAGCGACAGTACTATCACAGTTTAGGTTGTTCTGTGTTTAACAGTAGGCCTTATAATGGTATTTATGTTTATATGTATGAGTGCACATGTGTACGTTCAGTATTGTTAATGAAATTATGATGTTTAAGACTTTTCATTTTGCTACTAAATGTTTTCTGTGCTACAATTTTTTTTTTTCATTTTGTAGCACCAGTGCTCCTCGTGGAAAAGCTAAGCATACAGCGTGTATGCAAAACATCGGAGGGTTTTGAAATTCTTTTAGAGGGCTCAGGTGAAATTCCTCAAAAAAGTGCAGTTCTCTTTCACGGCTCCTAATACTTTCACATTTTTAGGGGGGAGGGGGCATTGCATATTTTGTGTCATAAGAAAAGTTTTTTTTCTTTAACAAAAAAGGCAGAAAACATAAAAAATGATGAAACTTCATATTGACAGATCCAAAGTTGATGTGGACCAGGGGTACCCACACTTTCTACAGGCGAGCTACTTTTCAATTGACCAAGTCGAGGGGATCTACCTCATTTATATCCATCCATCCATTTTCTACCACTTGTCCCTTTTGGCGTCGCAGGGGGGAACTGGAGCCTATCGCAGCTGCATCCGGGCGGATCGCGGGGACACCCTGGACAAGTCGCCACCTCATCACAGGGCCAACACGGATAGACAGACAACATTCACGCTCACATTCACACACTAGGGACCATTTAGTGTTGCCAAACAACCTATCCCCAGGTGCATGTCTTTGGCGGTGGGAGGAAGTCGGAGTACCGGGAGGGAACCCACGCAGTCATGGGGAGTACAAGCAAACTCCATAAAGAAAGATCCCGAGCCTGGGATTGAACTCAGGACTACTCAGGACCTTCGTATTGTGAGGCACATGCACAAACCCCTGTTCCATCGTGCTGCCCCTTATTCATATATATAACTTATATTTATTTTTTTATTAATGAAAGAGACATTAATAAGTTAAATGTGTTGAATGATAATATAGATTCCTTTCTTTCATGCAGAAAACAATATAAGTTGGTGTACTACCTGATTATGATGACTTGCATTGATTGGAATCAGACAGTAGTGCTGATAACGTCCGCATTTTCTGTCCAATAGCACATGAAAGTGTTTGGTTTTTGGCATCTTATTTGTCCAGCTTCCATATTCAATTTCATGCACTTTACAAGAAATACATTGTTGGCAAATTCCGTAGCTTACTAGCTTGTGTGTGCTAGCTTTCTGAGGCTCTTCTTTTGTTAGCGCAGGCAGGATGAAGCAGGGCTTTTATTGTGAAGACAGAAACTGTGTGGTCGGTCTTTAGAGTTTTCACGGCAAGTTTTTATGTCTGTTGAAGTAAAAAGTGTTTCTTGTCTTCCTGTCTGTAATTTTTTCTTAATAATGAGCTGGCAGCACCCAGTGTCATCTCACAAGATCGTCGGGTGCCGTGAATGTCAATCAAGTGACGAAAGTGACGTCATAGTGAAGATCGATGATCGCTAATTTTTAGATCAATTTTTTTTTTTTTAATGCCTGGCTGGTGATTGACAGACACACCCTCCGCCATCGACCGGTAGCTCGCGAACGACCTATTGGGCACCGCTGATGTAGAGATTTAAGTGTTTAAAAATAAAAAAATCATAAAATATGTCTTATTTTTAAAAAAAATTGTGACTCAGACCCTTCTGGGTCCTTGGCACCAAATGTGAGGGGACAACTAAAAGTTGAAAAAAACCTAAAAAATTGGATTGGTTCTGAACATGCAGGCTGTGATGTTTCAGTGGAAACTGTTTGTACACCCCTGATCTAACCATTCGTCAAGATAATTAAACTTAATTTGTAATTTTCCTTCACTTGTTAGGATCCAATGATAGCAACATGGGATGTACGTGTCTGATGGAACAAGATTAGGGACATTGGGGATGATGTTTTGTGTAAGCTCTTTAATGATTCGGAGAGTCCTAACTCCTGTGAGGTCCTGCAGATCTTCACTGAGCCATGTGATTTGATTCAAATGTAAATGAAATTGGCGTCTAATGAAAAAGCTGGTAGTAGTTGGAACTGTGTTGTCCGCTCCTATTATGGCCTTTGTTTCCCTGCGACCGTGTCGGTCTTTAGGGGCAGGGTGGGACTGGAGTGCTGCAGAATGGCTCCAATGAATAGACGTAGCTGGAGATGGAACTGGTTCAAGTCTTTTATGCCGGCGAGTGAAAGGAAACGCAGTTAAGTCTTCCCGCAGTATGGGTGCCGCTCACCCCGTCCATGTGTTCCCGCGATGGGGCGGGACGCTGCATGTCAATGACCTCACACAAAAGTAGGCTGAAAGAGCAAAGGACTGTCAGACAAAAATGCCAAATTCTGTGGACAAGCAGGCGTTCTTCTCACACCGATGTGTCTTAAGACGCACCCACTCTCAGCTCCCTGCTGCAGGATTTTCCAACATGCACAAATCACAACCTTCCAAGTGGCGTTCCTCAGGGAAGTGTTTATACTCCACTGCCTACATATTTTCCTGAGTGGTTGAACCATCCTCAATGATCTCACTAGTGGACACATTTTCATAAACACGCCTGGGCAGTCTTCCTGGAACACTGTTTCTGAACTAAAGCAATATATGTACTAAGTTGTAATACACTTTCCCACCACTTGTGGCAGTAATGACAATCTCAAACAAACAGAACTGTGGAGCTAAAGTCATAGAAGTTTCTTAAGTGCAAACATTATGACAAAACAGTTAAAGCTGTATTTCTACTTTCACTGACATTTTTTTGACAGTTTAGCATTCATAATTAATGTAGTTTATTTTAGCACAACTTAATTGTACGTGAATGTATTTTTACTTTTTATAATCAGCCTGACCGAAGTCTAAAGTTTATGTGTTGTATAATCTGTGTTATCAACACATTGTTCTATATCATTTGACAGGTTTGCAAACTGTAAATAGGTTAGATATAATTATTGAATACGATTTCATTGTTGATATTTGAGTGGGCCCCTCTATAGTGGATAAGTTGGGCCCCAAAGTAAACAGGGTTAAGAACCCTTGTCCTAAGAATACCGTAGGCGGTCCTCAGTTTACCAGTTGATTCTATGACACCTGAAACACCTGAATCTTAAACCCTTAGTCATTTGAAATCCACTTAATCGGTGTTCGGCCCACCCAAAACAGCGCAGTTTTTAGTGATGTGCAGATCGATGTGTGCACGCGTCTGTATGTGCGCATGTGTGTGTATGTATGCTTGTATGTATGTATGTACAGGTGTGTGTGTGTGTGTGTGTGTGTGTGTGTGTGTGTGTGTGTGTATATCTATATCTATCTATCTATCAGATAGATGGCGAGAAAGAAATAGTGTTCATGTATGAGATCTAGGGCTGCCAATTATGGCCAATGTAATATTTAAGATAATTGTTATCAATATTGAAATCCAGATTATAGATTTTTAGGTAAAACAGTGTTTTGGTGTGAGTGTAATACCATGTCATGTCTAATAAAAAAGAATATTGATTGTTATCCATATATCTTAAGGAAAATATATATATTTTTTATTCTTTAATAATATCAACTTGTCAGCTTTTTGTCATTACATTATGTCCTTATCTCTATTTTTACATTTTGATATAGGGAGATATTTATTCTTAACCTGTGTACATTTACACTGTATTTGAAACTGTACCATTTCATAAAATAAAAGCTGTAATAATGCCACATTTTCTTCAGTTTCCGTAGGCGGGGTGTGTCCCAATACTTTTGTCCGTAGCGTGTGTTTTCTCAGTGGGCCTGATCACATGACCTTGACGCGTGTTTCCCCTCTCTTGACACCCACAAACCCCCGCCCTTGTTCTTAGGACACAGTCCTGATGGGGCCATGCGTCCTCGCGACTCGCATTTACAGTCAATTTAATTGCCGCCATTCCCTCGTTAGCTCGTTAAAGGCGGCGAAGGGGTGGAATGTCCGGTTGCCTCCATGTGATGTGAGAGTTCTTGGATTCTGACAGAGCTCACATATTGCAGACGAGAAGTTGAAAGTCCACCTGCAGCAAACAGTTTCCCAATGGCCTGATATTTGCACGTACTGTCGTCGCTGTAGGCCACGCCCCCACTGCTATAGACATGATTACCAATACACAAACATGATTCATATTTGCCTCCTCTAAATGCAGGTGTCATTTAACGTGAGTGTGGAGGCCAGGAGCTGTCCTCCTCGCCGCACCGACCACAGTTTCACCATCAGGCCGGTGGGCTTCAAAGACCGCCTGCAGGTCGCCGTGGACTACCAGTGCGATTGCGGCTGCACCCAGGTGGCACAGACCAACAGCAGCCTCTGCAGCTCCATCGGTAACTCCTCCGTCTTTCCGCCACTAATTGATTGATTGAAACTGTTGTTAATAGATTGCACACTACTGTACATATTCCGTACAATTGACCACTAAATGGTAACACCTGAATAAGTTTTTCAACTTGTTTAAGTCGGGGGTCCACTTTAATCAATTCATGGTAAAGGCTGAATGTGATATTATATTTGTAAAAAAAAATGCTGCTGTTTTTAAGCTCCACAGGTTGGGAAGACTCAAAATTTCTCGCACAGCTTTACAAAAACCTCTAACTTTAGGGTTTTTTTGCCAAATCGGCATGGAATTTGGTGCACACTTTTAGAGGACTGATAAGCACATGCCTGTCAAATTGGATCAAGATTGGTTGAAAAACATCTTTGTTCGGATATTTGTGGGACTTAACTAATTGCCCATTCATCTAATTAATTAGTGGAAAAAGGATGTGATCGTCATTGCTGATTATTGCCTTTTACAATGGATCAAGGTTAGTTTAAAGCAAGAGTGAAGAAGGAATTGTTTAGTTTTGATTAGTTTTTTATCCATACATATTAGTATTTATCACAAATTGTTGTTCGTTTTTAATTTTGCTAAAACATGCAGTGCAACAATATCATTGAAAAAAAGTCTGTCCTATCCTAACATGGACCTGAAGAGATGATACAGTTTTATCTCCTCACAGACGCTACCTGGTGGTTGTTTGGGCACACTGCAGCTTGTCCTGCGTAGTCTCACTCCTTAAAACTAGCACTTCAAGGATTTTCTTACTCCCCTGCAATTTCCAGAAGGCAGCCAAAAGGCTGTTTTGTTTGAAATTTACCACTCAACGACCGACAATTGGCTACCTTTCTTTTGTAAATGGCGCTATTACATGGGAATGTGGAGGACTACTCAAATGCTCAGATTAGGGTGAGGGGTGTGAATTACAAGGAAGTTTCGGAGATCTCCGGTTGCTGTAGGACTGTAGATTATAGTAGTTGTCAGTATCTCTGATCTGATTATTAGTACTATTTTTTTATGAAGTCCATATTCAAGCGCCTTTTTGCAAAACTGCCATTGATATTTGAATTTTAACGTTTTTATTTGATAGTGTTTTTCTTTTTTATAAAATGTTAGCCTTTTTCTCAAAATATTTATACAGTGAATAACTTTGTTGTAAACATTTTTTTTACTATTTTCTACAATAATTTCTTACAACATTTGAATCATGTAAAATGGCATAAACCTTCTTTACTCAAAATATTCCTCCAGTGAATAATTATCGTACATTGACTACTTTTTTCTCACAAATTTACCATTTTTTTCACAATATATTTACTTTAATCATGTAAAATTGTATACATTGTTCTTTAAAAAAAAGAAGAAATTCTTGTCTTAAAAAGATATTTTCACACAATATTTTCTACACAATTCTTGTTAGAAGAAAAAACTTTTTTAGAATATATGTAACTTTAATCCAGTAAAATGGCATATTTTTTCATGTCAATTAAAAAAAAAATTCTAAAAAAAGATTTTTTTAAATAAAATGTTTTACTTTAATCTTGTAAAGGTACATAATAATGTCTTGTAAAATAGAATAGAAAAATTGTCATATTCCTAAAAAATCTTGTATGACAACATTTTTCAAACATTACTAACTTTTTCGTTAAAAAAAAGACATTTTCCCCCCACATTATTTTCACAATATGTTTTCACAATACTTTAATCATGTAAAATGGCATAAACCTTCTTTTCTCCAAATATCCCTTCAGTGCACAATTCATGTACAATGGCAACTTTTTTCACAATGTATTTATTTTGATCATATAAAATGGCATAACACAAACACAACCTGCAACTTTTGTCTTAAAATGTTAAAAAATATATATAATACACAATATTTTTTACACAATTCTTGTCATAAAAAAACTTTTTCAAAATGTATTTAACTTTAATCCTGTAAAATGGCATATTTCATCTTTGAATTTTTAGAGTTTTTTCTCAATATATTCCTACATAATTTTTGTACAACTTTTTTCTTAAAAAAAAGAAAAGACAATCTTTTTCATAACATATATTATTTTAATATTGTAAAATTACATAATTTTGCCTTGTAAAATAGAATTTAAAAATTCTCATGGCAGTCCTAAAATTCTTGTATAACATTTTTCAAACATTTTTTGTAAAAAAATACAATTTTCTCCCCACATTATATTAGATTACTGTCTTTTCATAATATATTTGACTTTAATCATGTAAAATGGTGTACATTTTTATTGAATAAAACATTTTCACTTTTATCTTAAATTATTTTTTTCTTTAAATATTTCTATAGAATTCTTGGTTATAGTTCTCCTCTTTAGTTGAAAAGAATTGTTGTACATTTTTTAGTAGCAGGTTATAATTTGCTTTGTTCATCATTTTAGCTGTTTGCAATTTTACCAAATCATCGAGCTTTAATGGCCTACTGAAACCCACTACTACCCACCACGCAGTTTGATAGTTTATATATCAATGATGAAATATTAACATTGCAACACATGCCAATACGGCTTTTTTAGTTTACTAAAGTACAATTTTTAATTTCCCGGGAGTTTCGTCTTGGAAACGTTGTGTAATGATGACGTGTACGCAGGCCGTCACGGGTTTTTAGGAAGTATGAGCGCTACGCACACACACAGGTAAAAGTCGTCTGCTTTCACAGCATAAATACACAGTATTTTGGACATCTGTGTTACTGAATCTTTTGCAATTAATATTGGAGAAGTCACAGTAGAAATATGGAGTTTGGAAGCTTTAGCCTTTAGCCACACAAACACACGGTGATTCCTTGTTTAAAATTCCCGGAACTGAAACTTTACTGTGGATCACAGCGCGGTCAAGCAGACATGGTTCCCAACCGAATGTCAACCAGCAGGTTTCGGTGAGAAAATGGTGGTTAAAAAGTCGCCACTTACCGGATATCAGCTGAGCTTGTGTCGTCCGTACAGCTGCCATCGACACCCGTGAGACATGGCGTCGAGACACCCGTGGATGTACACCTCCGACTATCAGGTACTATTTAACTCACTAAAACACTAGCAACACAATAGATAGATAAGGGATTTCCCAGAATTATCCTAGTTAATGTGTTTAAAAACATCGGAATACGTCCCAATGCTATCGCGTTTTTTTTTTCTTGTCCGTTGCTATCAATATCCTCAAACACGAATCTTTCATCCTCACTCAAATTAATGGGGCAATTGTCGTTTTCTCGGTCCGAATAGCACTTTTTGTTGGAGGCTCCCATTAAAATCAATGTGAATAAGTGAGGAGCCCCCACACTTGCGACGTCATCGTCTGCGACTTCTGGTAAAGGCGAGGCTTTTTCAGGAAGTACCAAAAGTGGCAAACTTTATCGTCGATTTTCTCTACTAAATCCTTTCAGCAAAAATATGGCAATATCGCGAAATGATCAAGTATGACACATAGAATGGACCTGCTATCCCCGTTTAAATAAGAAAATCTCATTTCAGTAGGCCTTTAATATTTTTGACTCAATAAATAAAGGGTTTGTATGTTCTCTATATATTATTCTAATTGATCTTTTTTTGTAACACAGTTAACGAATGTAGCGCAAATTTGTAATTATTTCCCCATATTTCTGCACAATGACTCAGATACGGTAACACTAGCGAGCAGTAGAGAATATAAAGTGATTTTCGGCCCAGGACGTATTTTGCTTTATTCATTATTGAAATGTTTTTTTGCCACCTTATGTTGTATGTTTTGTATATGAGATTTCCAGTTCATTTCATCATCTATAAACTACTAACTGTGCTCAGGTGACAAATGAGGCAGAAAGTTGAAAAAAAAATGGCTCCTACTATGTGTGGGGCAGTTGCCTCATTTACACAACAATGGTAACACACTTTTCAATGGCTACCCTTTGGGAGTTGTGGTGTTAATGCTTCAGTCACATGCTGGATTCTCACAGAATTGAGGCAAAATTACAACATTGCCCACTTTATTTATGCTTTGGTTGATACTTTATTTTTTATCTATTTCCATGCACAATTTGCAACTGCTCCCCTAAACTATAAAACCCAAAACTGGACAAGGACAAGATATTTAATGTACCAACTGAGAAACTTTTTTTTGTGTGCAAGTAATCATTAACTTAGAATTTAATGGCAGCAACACTTTGCAAAAAAGGTGGCACAGGAGCGTTTTTACCACTGTGTTACGTGGTCTTTCCTTTTAACGAGACACAGTAAATGTTTGGTAACTGAAGAGACCAATTTTTTAAGCTTTTCAGGTGGAGTTATTTCCCACTCTTGCTAGATGTACAGCTTATGTTGTTCAACTGTCCGGGGTCTCCGTTGTCATATTTTAGGCTTCATAATGCGCCACACATTTTCAATAGGTGACAGGTCTGGACTACAGGTTGGCCAGTCTTGTACCCACACTATTTTACTATTAAGCCATGCTGTTGTAGCACGTGGCTTGGCATTGTCTTGCTGAAATAAGCATGGGTGTCCACGATAACGTTGCTTGGATGGCAACATATGTTGCTCCAAAACCTGTATGTATCTTAGGAATGAATGGCGCCTTCACAAATGTGTAAGTTACCCATGTTTTGGGCACTAATACACCACCATACCATCACAAATGCCGGCTTTTCAACTTTGCACCTATAACAATCCGGGTGGTTCTTTTCCTCTTTGTTCCGGAGGACACGACGTCCATAGTTTCCAAAAACAATTTGAAATGTGGACTCGTCAGGCCCAGTGAAGCCTGATGCGTTTCTGGGTGTTGTTGATAAATGGTTTTCGCTTTGCATAGTAGAGTTTAACTTGCACTTACAGATGTAGCGACAAACTGTAGTTACTGACAGTGTTTTTTTGAAGTGTTCCTGAGCCCATGTGGTGATGTTCTTTACACACTGTCACTTTTTTTGATACAGTACCGCCTGAGGGATCGAAGTTCCGTAATATCATCACGTGCAGTGATTTCTCCAGATTCTCTGAACCTTTTGATGATATTACGAACCTTAGATGGTGAAATCCTTAAATTCCTTGGAATAACTTGTTGAGAAATGTTGTTCTCAAACTGTTGGAGAGTTTGGTTACCCATTTGTTCACAAAGTGGTGACCCTCGCCCCATCCTTGTTTGTGAATGACTGAGCATTTCATTGAAGTTCATTGTACACCCAATTACGGCACCTACCTGTTACCAATTGGCCTGTTCACCTGTGTTCCAAATAAGTGTTTGATGAGCATTCCTCAACTTTCTCAGTCTTTTTTGCCACTTGTGCCAGCTTTTTTCCCAACCTGTTGGAGGCATCAAATTCGAAATGAGCTAATATGTGCAAAAAATAACAGTTTTCCAATTCGAATATTAAGTATCTTGTCTTTGCAGTGTATTACATTGAATATAGGTTGAAAAGGACTTGTATCATTGTATTTTTTTTTTATGTATGATTTACACAACGTGCCAAGTTCACTGTTTTTGGGTTTTGTAATAATAATAATAATCACTTTCATTACAGCAAATCAACTACATTTCTATGCATCTTAAGTATAATTATCACTGGAGGAGGCTAAACATGTTACACATTGATAGCCAGGGAAAAAAAATCCAGTTAATACATGTAATGGGTATTTGGATTATCAGAGTCGGAAGCATAACACCCTCATGGGAACATGCCTATTAATGATTATAATAAACATTTACATTATTGCTAGCATGTCCTCCACAACCATCAGGGTGTGCTACAAAAGTTGTTTGAATGTAATATCTGTCTAATATTTGTTATCGGTCCTGGCACAGGTACGTACAAGTGCGGGAACTGCCAGTGCGATCCGGGCTACCTGGGCGCCCGCTGCGAGTGCCAGGAGGGCGAGGCGGGCAGCGGGCACATGGCGGCTTGCCGCGAAGCCGAGGGCAAGCAGGTGTGCAGCGGGCGCGGCGAGTGCAGCTGCAACCAGTGCTTGTGCTACGAGTCCGAGTTCGGCAAGATCTACGGCACATTCTGCGAGTGCGACGACTTCTCGTGCGCTCGGCACAAAGGTGTCCTCTGCTCAGGTAGGAAAATGGTGCCAGGGTGCCAACGTTTCCTTTTGTCAAGAAAAAGTGAGCATTGCAATAAAATCACAGTACTTCCAGTAGAGCGGAACTTGGAGTTGGCCATGATATCCGGTGACGCAGGGCTGGGTGATAAAATTATATTGATATATATCGCCAGAGACACATAGTCCAGATTCATAAAAAATATGTTCCGAATAAAAAAAAAATTATGTTGGAAAAACCGGAAGTTGTAGTATTAACTATCAAGTTTGGTTGTGCCGTCTTGTCGTCTCGTGGTTGATTCTATGCATGGAGTGAGAAGAGAAATAAAAAAGAGGAAAAGTCACCTAGACAGTTTGGCAGTGTTTTGGACCGTAGTAAATGATGCAAGGCGCTCGTCCCCACACTCATCCTTTAGAGCAGAGGTTCTCAATGTTTTTTCAGTGATGTATCCCCTGTGAACATTTTTTTAATTCAAGTACCCCCTAATCAGAGCAAAGTATTTTTGGTTGAAAAATAGAGATAAGGAAGTAAAATATAGCACTATGTCATCCGTTTCTGAGTTATTAAATTGTATAACACTGCAACATATTGCTCATTTGTAGTGGTCTTTCTTGAACTATTTGGAAAAATAGATATAAAAATAACTAAAAACTTGGTGAAAAATAAACGAGTGATTCAATTATAAATAAAGATTTCTACACATAGAAGTAATCATCAACTTAAAGTGCCCTCTTTGGGGATTGTAATAGAGATCCATGTGACGCTTGTGTGGCATTGTAATGCCGGATTGGTTCTTCCGGGGATGCGTCGAAGCGATGAACACAACAAGGTAAGTTATAAATGGATTTATTAAATAATAAAAGGCTAGGAACAAAAACACTGCTGTAAAGAGAAGGCAAACCAAAAACAGAAAAACAATTCATCAGCATGTGAGCTGGAATAAACAAATGGCTTAGCGTAAAAGCTAGCGAGAATATACATACAAAGATGAAGGTCGAGAGTCGTCACTGTTGCGCGTGGGCAAATTAGGATCCGAGCATCAAAATGTTTTTCCGCGTCGAAACCACGGGAGGAACCCTTCGACTTGGGTTTGTGGTTGGAGCTCGTGGCTTGGGAGCAGGAAAGACTTGACTGTGGGCCTGAAGTCCCCTCCGAAGCCGTTCGCGCTGCCCCGAAGAGGCGGGGGGTCCAGTGGAGAGGCCCCCCGCACGGCAGTAATGTTCCAGCACCACTTATTCCTCCCCATGGACACAGCAAAATTCACCCCGACCAGGATTCACCTTCCACTACCGGTAATCCAGCTTGTTTTTTTTCCCCTGACTCTAGCAGTCACGACATTTGGGGTACGCCCACCGGTGACGCAACACCGCCCCCTGTTGTTGACATTTTTTCAGAAGATTTTTATATTGTGGACAGTACTTTTCATTCCCAACCTTTTTCGAATACCAATAACATTTATGATAAAATACGTAATTATCAGGATATTTTTTCTCATTATTCTAGTCAACCTCAGTCACCTAGTTTTTCTTCTACCCCACCATTTAAACCTCTTTCACCGCCCAAGTATAGTGTTTTTTCGCCTTCTAATAATTGTGTACAAGTTAGAGGGGAGGAGTCTGCCCGCCTCCAAACCTCCCACCACCCTCCCTTATGGTCAGTCCCTGACCACAGGGAACGGGTCTGGGATTCCCGTCTGGAGGGGGGGGCTATGGCCTATAGCTGTGTTGCGGAGGTAGCGCAGACGCTACCATTTCTTAAAACTGTCAAACCGCAACCTCCTATGAGGCCACCCTTACCTGTTTTTCGGCCCGTTATTCTCGCTAGCTTTTACGCTAAGCCATTTGTTTATTTAATAAATCCATTTATAACTTACCTTGTTGTGTTCATCGCTTCGACGCATCCCCGGAAGAACCAATCCGGCATTACAATGCCACACAAGCGTCACAATCCATTCGGATTCATGAACTTCATTCTAAACATTTCTTCACAAAAAAAGAAATCTTTAACATCAATATTTATGGAACATGTCCACAAAAAAATCTAGCTGTCAACACTGAATATTGCATTGTTACATTTTTTTTTCACAGTTTATGGATTTACATTCATATTTTGTTGAAGTATTATTCAATAAATATATTTATAAAGGTTTTTTGAATTGTTGCTATTTTTAGAATATTTTTTTAATAATCTCCCGTACCCCTGGGCATACCCTCAAGTACCCCCAGGGGTACGCGTATCCCCATTTGAGAACCACTGCTTTAGAGTACTGCTGTAACTTCCTGCAGAAAATTAATTTTTCTCCTCATCTTTATTTTTTATTGGGTCATAAAAAATATTGTTCATATAAATCACTTCCATGGTGATACAGTTTTCAGCCTTACCGTGATTTATTGTTAATTATTACGGTTCATTGTGATGTCATGTAAAACAGAACTTTTCTCTAGTGGTCATGATTATGCTGGCCCCGCTTGAAGTGAAGTTTTGTTTTGTCAGTGGGTTGCTGTGAGGCTGAAGCACAGCTGCCGACATAAACAATCCCTCGTTTGTTTTTGAAGGCTGGGGGGGTGGATTCTCACCCGCTGGTTGTCTTTGGAGAGACCATTGACACTTTCACTGGCTTCCAGATGATGACATTACGCAACAGAGATCGTAGTCTAGTCCTTCAATTTATAATTCGCATTACTGCCACCTACAGAGCCGGAGTGGTACAGTCCAAAAAACTTTGTTTGGCTGTTCCATATAAAGGGTCAGGGAACAGAAAGGCAGGACCATGTCCACCTGCTTCATTTGCCCACTGTTATAATATCACAACAGGTTTTGTTGTGTTTTCATTTGCTCACGCTTCCGAATCTCAACCCTAAGAAGTAAAAATACCTGAAACCTTGATTAAAAAAAACGATAGCTTGACTTGCCAAAATGGCATTTAGATGATTTTAACTAAGGTTTTGTTAAATAAGGTAAGGGGTAAGGTACTTTAATAGATAAAGTACCTAGTTTAGAGATGTCTCGATCCCGATGGGGTGGTGTGGGGTGGTGGAGTTATCTGCCTTAGCACAATTACACTTCCATATTCCTTACACGCAGGAGATACATGAATTCCAGCAGGCTGCATGTCTTTCCAGAACATCGGTTCCGATTTCATAGTAAGCTGAAACGAATGCGTCATCTAGCCAGGGTGCCAAGCCGCTTATAGGGTATAATACTGGCCACCATGGCGGGAAACAAAAGTTAATTTCAAGTACCACAATCACTGGAGGATTAGAGCAGGGATGTCCAAACTAAGCCCTGCCGGCGTCTTCATTTTGGCCTTTGAGACGACATGAGTCCAATAAAGAATTTGGCCGTACACTGGGTTTTCATGATATACTAAGTGTCAGTGATCTGATAGCTGCTATTTTGTCAACATTTGGTGGTCAACTAAAGTAACTCAAGTCAGTGGCCATTAATTGTACATCAATGTTTAACACATACACAGCAATCACTTATATGACCCAATCCAAACAACTGTCCCTAGTCATGGTCCAGGAAAAAAAAATTAGCCAGCACAATAATGTCAACAAGCATTTGTTCAATCAACATAAAAAATATATCTAAATGTACTAATTTAAATCCACCTCAAGGGATGATGGGAAAAATGCAAAACACTCTACACACTTATCCATGTTTGGCACATTTAAGTTGCTGGATATTTCTGGTTGGTCAAAAAACTTTGAGAAGGTTGTCACAGAAGCAAACAAGGTAGGGGTCACATTTTCACATGCTCTTAATAACCAATTATATATATATATATATATATTATATGTGCTCAGTTGTGGTCAAACGTTTACTTCACTTGGCTGTCTTGTGGTTTCCAATATTTTCTACATCTCTTATTTTTTTGTGATAGAGTGATTGGAGCACAAAAACATTCATGAAGTTTGGTTCTTTTATGAATTTATTATGGGTCTACTGAAAATGTGACCAAATCTGCTGTGTCAAAAGTATACATACAGCAATGTTAATACTTGGTTACATGTCCCTTGGAAAGTTTCACTGCAATAAGGCGCTTTTGGTAGCCATCCACAAGCTTATGGCAAGCTTATGGTTGTGTTTTTGACCACTCCTCTTGACAAAATTGGAGCAGTTCAGCTAACTTTGTTGGTTTTCTGTCATGGACTTGTTTCTTCAGCATTGTCCACACGTTTAAGTCAGGACTTTGGAAAGGCCATTCTAAAACCTTAATACTAGCCTGATTTAGCCATTCCATTACAACTTTTGACTTGTGTTTGGGGTTATTGTCCTGTTGGAACAGCCAACTGCGCCCAAGACCCAACCTCTGGCTGATGATTTTAGGTTGTCCTGAAGAATTTGGAGGTAATTCTGCTTTTTCATTGTGCCATTTATTCTCTGTAAAGCACCAGTTTCTTTGGCACCAAAAAAGACCCAAAGCATAATTCTGTGGTGTTCCTGGGATTAAAGGCCTCACCTTTTCTCCTCCAAACATATTGCTGGGTATTGTAGCCAAACAGCTCAGTTTTTATTTCATCTGACCACAGAACTTTCCTCCAGAAGGGCTTATCTTTGTCCATGTGATGTCAGATGAAACAAACATTTAATTTTTTTTAAAGTACATTAAATATGTTTCTTATTGCAATTTAGTCCTTAAGTAAAATAGTGAACATACTAAACAACTTGTCTTTTAGTAGTAAGTAAATAAACAAAGACTCCAATTAGTCTGCTGATGTATACAGTAACATATTGTGTCATTTATCATTCTACTATTTTGTCAACATTATGAGGTAAACACTGTGAAAATGGATTCTAAATCTTAATTGTTCATTTACTGTTAATATCTGTTTTTTTTCTGTTTTAACATGTTCTATCTACACTTCTGTTAAAATGTAAATCACTTATTCTTCGGTTGTTTGATACTACTTTACATTAGTTTTGGATGATACCACACATTTTGGAATTGATCCGATACCAAGTAGTTACAGGATCATACATTGGTCGTATTCAAAGTCCTCATGTGGACAGAGACGTATTTCCTGAGTTTCTAAACATAATATGAATTTTTAAAAAAGGAAAAGATTTTGTGACGATAAAAAATATCAATGTAATCATCGTAGTATCAACTAAATGTGCTATTGTATTTAGTGTGGTTAGCTATTCATTGTCCTCAAGTGATAAAGATACGTGTAAGAAACATACTTTGTCGCCATGGAGGCTAAGGTTAGTAATTTAGAAGTAGCTAAAACACTGCTGACTGTGAATGGATGTTAGCTGCTAACTAACTAGCCATATCTTAAAGCACCACCTCCTGAGGGCATTTTTAGTTTTTAGACCAAACTGCATCCTTTTCTCTCTATGCACTGTCTGCTTGTAAGTACTCTGTGTGTGTGCGCTGCCGAAGATGCTCCTCTGCTTGTAAAACCAGCAATGTCATGACGTGACAACGCGCCGTCATGCCCGTTTATTGAAAAATAAAAAGGGGGTGTGGGGGACCGGTACTTTACTGTCAGAGTATAGTACCGTTTTTGATTCATTAGCACTGCGAAACTATACTTGTACTGGTATACCGTACAACACTAAGAGTTAGTTATCCATTGTTTTTTGGACTGTGATTTCAGGTTCAGATTCACAGTCCCACTCGGTTCAGGTTTGGTCTCATACATTTTCCAGCATTTCCACCAGCCCTAAAACATCCAAACATTACAGATTAGTGATGTCGCTTATGTAAGACTGTGCAACACACTGTCCTGCTTCTTTACATGACCTGAATACATGCAGTCCCAAACTTGGGGTTCTCCTGGCACACTGACTCAGGCCCAAGCCACTGCTCACTTCTGTCCAACCACAGAGGCTGCTTTGTGCCAGTTAGGCTCTGGCACACACCCACACAATGCCTGCCTCTATTTATGCTGCGCCAACAGAACTTTGCTTTGGTCTGCGGAAAGCACACGCAGCTGTTTGGGGCCGTTAAACGTTAACAGTCCGATACACCTTGGTCCTAACGAGGTCCTAATAATCGTAAACACAACTTTTCCATCTCCGATTTCAACATTTCTTACCGTGACAACGAAAAATTGTCTGTTCAAGGGTCAAACATACAGCAAAATCACGTTTTCTGCAACATTTTAATTGTTGCACGTAGGGATGGCTACAGTTCACAATTAAAATGTTACTCACCGATACAATTTTTCCATACCTTTGTGTGTGTTAATATCAATAAAAAACAAAAAAAATCTAGTTAAAAAAAACAAAAAAAACAATGTGCCATCTTTCAAAAATGCACAATTCCCACATGTACTGATTTGAACTGTTCCACTATCCACAAACTCCATTCACCTTGGAAAATCAAACTACCATTTTCTAAGTTCAAATAAAATTCCTGGAATTCACAGAATTCACAGATTTCCACAGCCATATTGTTCACCTTTTCCTGGAAAGTTTTCTCAGTCAACATTTCTCCACCAATTCCAACCATTCCACCTTTGTATTGTCTTAATTTCACAAA
The DNA here is from genome assembly GCF_033978795.1 of Nerophis ophidion. Classification (NCBI taxonomy): domain Eukaryota; kingdom Metazoa; phylum Chordata; class Actinopteri; order Syngnathiformes; family Syngnathidae; genus Nerophis; species Nerophis ophidion. The sequence goes on from NC_084629.1 coordinate 19,671,423, forward strand.
TTCCTCAGTAAATTCACCAAAACGTCACCGTGGAGTTATTGAGTCTGTTTAGCTTGTGCAGCTAGTGGGTCCATGACGATGACTTCTGTTTAGTTTGATCATTCCGTTTTACCGCCGAGTTACAGACACGATTAAGACAATTAAGATATTTAAATACGCTTTTACAGAATAATTCTGTGTTAATAACTCATTTCACAACATATATATCTGCGGCTAATATATGGGAGGGAAAAAAATCCTAAAATTTAGTGAGTGTGGCTTATATCAGTTGTGTTGGAAGACAGGATTGTCAACCAGGACTGTTGGCTGTCTGTACTGGACGACATTGTGTCTCCAGAATGTTCCAGTCATCTTATCCACGTTATCTAACATGGCCATTTATCTATTTGGCTATCTGTGTATTTATGTCTGCTTCTGGCTCAAAGGTCCTTTCAGACGGTAAAACCATCAGTGTCAGACCAGACTACTGGTCTGCTTATTTGCAAAGTATCCTCTTACAGTGGCAGGGAATGTTTGTTTACTCAACTTCAGAGAGTATCTGCATCGGTAGAGCAATATTATTTTTTCAAATCCTCTACAAATAACAATAAAAAAATATATATTTTTGGAGCTTTGGACTAAAATAAGGTTGACTTTTTCTTCCCCATGTTGTGCAAGTTCTACTTTTTGTTCAGCAGAAATATGTCAACTCAACAGTTTGCACATTCCCGAAATAGTCGCTGCTACGTTACCCCCCCTCTTTTTTTTTTTAACTCACCAAAGTTGGCCCATGCCGCATTCCTTGCACGTTGTGCGTTGCATATAAACGGGAACATGTGTGTGTGTGGATGACTAAACTGCCGGTTGGTAAAAAGCGACACCCACAGGAGTCATTCACACGCTCGCCATCACGTTTTACATCTTCCTTTGTTTTGCTACGTGGCTTATTGCATTTGTCAAGGCACACCTACACAACCAGTCATCAAATCATCATAGTTGCTCTTTATTGTTGCACAAAAATTAGCTAAACTCCAACCTGTGGGCCAAGTAAGTTCGCCCCTCCAACATCTTCAATTTGGCCCGCGAGATGTCATGAGTATCGCACCACGGAATGATTTCAAATTATTCTTAAATACCAGTGGGTGTCAAAATGCCAAATATTTGCCATCATCTTGTGGACAATGTGACCCTTGAAAGTACTTTGAAATAATAGTACATCATTTACTTATATGACAAAATCCAAACAACCTTCCCTAGTCATGGTGCAAAACAAAAATTCAACTAACATAAAAGTCAACACACATGTTCACACATAACACAACCTGCTCACTGAACATTGTGGATGTTTTAAAGAAACACCATAACACAATTCAAAATAACACCCATTCAAAACCATTAGAGTGTATGATTGGGAAAAATGCAAAACACTCTCCCCACTTAACCATTTGCCTAATTTTAGCTGCTTGATTACAAAACTTTAACAAGGTCGTCACGGAAGTAAACGAGGTAGGAGTTAAACTTTAACATCTTTTTAATATCCAATTATAATAGTTATATATGCATTATATTAATTATATCATAATAATATTATATGTATATATGTATATACCGTATATATGTATATATATTATATATATACTGTATATTATATATAATATATACTGTATATATATTATATACATATACACACACATATATACATATACATGTAGATATATATATATGTATGTGTGTGTATGTATGTATATATATATATGTATAAGTGTATGTGTGTGTGTATATATTTGTATGTTTATATATATATTTGTATATGTATATATAAATGAATCTCTCTCTCTCTATATATATATGTATATCTATATATATATTTGAATATATATATATTTGTATTTGTGTGTGTGTATATATATATTTGTGTATATATATATATATCTGTCTTAATTAGATTATCCAGAGAATAATGCTCGATACCGTGGTAGAGCGCAATATATGTATGTGTGGGAAAAAAATCACAAGACTACTTCATCTCCACAGAACTGTTTCATGAGGGGTTCCCTCATATATATATATATATATATATATATATATATATATATATATATATATATTTATTTATATATTATATATATATATATACATATATATATATATATGTATATATAATATATAAATAAATATATATGTATGTATGTATGTGTATATGTATATATATGTATGTATGTGTATATATATGTATATATATCAATATTTATGTATGAATATATGTGTGTATATATATGTATGTATATTTGTATGTATGCATATATATATATATATATATATATACTGTATATGTATGTATATTTGTATGTGTATATGTATATATGTATGTGTTAATGTGTATATGTATGTATGTGTATGTATGTATATATATACAGTATATATATATATATATATATGTGTATATGTGTGTGTGTATATGATAGATAGATGGGTCTTTATTGTCATTGCACAGGTACAACAAAACTTCGTTTTCAGCACAAACCCGTTCTAGATTAATCAAAAACAAACAGTGTACAGGGTTACAGAACAGGAACGCTGATGGGTCGCCACAAGGCGCCCCGTAAAAGATGGGAAAAAGGTAAACGCTGGGGAAGGATGAGTAATAAAATACAATCTAGACTGGGCTCCTAAGGGGGCCCAGTCTGGAGTGGGAAAAAACCTCCATAGCAAAGCACATATACTTATTACTAGATAGTACTTTATTTATTCCGTCAGGAGAGTTCCTTCAGGAAAATATTACAACATACATCTCGAGATATTTACCAACAGAGGGAAGGGAGTTTAGGGTCATGATGGTAGGCCGCAGTTCTCAGGCGCTGACCATCCATTCATCACCCCTATGGGATTTGCGTCGAGGGCGTTGGGTTGGGGGGGTGGGGTGTGTGTGTGTGGCGTATATTTTTGTGGATGTGTGTGTGTGTAAGCCCGTAGTGTGTCTCTGCTCCACGGCCTTGATATATTGTGCAGTCGCTAGTCCAAAGTCAACAACAGGTGTTTGTCCATTAGAGACAAGAATGGAGTTTGTTGTGTTTTTGCTGCACTGTCCTTCGGGAGAGTCTCGACGCCAGGGAAACAATCCAAGTAAGAAGGTTTTTTATGCGGGTGAAAATAAAATTTGCTGTTCACTCTAAATTGTCTATGACTGGTCCTCAAAAACTGCGGGGTAGACAGTCCGATGTTATCCACTGTTCTTCCCGCATCCTCCCCGCAGCTTTGGGGTACTTTGAAGACTGCCAGCAACTTCCATTTTTTCGACAAACCAGAGCAACGCTTGCTCCAATCAGCAGATGTCCTGTTGTCATAAATCCGAATAGGTAGATATCTTCACGTCCTCGACAGAAAAGGCTCGCCAGGCACGCGGCATTCCTTCTTCTCCCAAGAGTCTGTTGTGTGTCCGGCAACAACCGCTTCGTCACGACAGCAGGTTTCCCCACACCCAAGATCTTGTCAATTTTGTTCAATCAATCAATCAATGTTTACTTATATAGCCCTAAATCACTAGTGTCTCAAAGGGCTGCACAAACCACTACGACAACCTCGGTAGGCCCACATAAGGGCAAGGAAAACTCACACCCAGTGGGACATCGGTGACAATAATGACCCAGTGGGACGTCGGTGACAATGATGACTATGAGAACCTTGGAGAGGAGGAAAGCAATGGATGTCGAGCGGGTCTAACATGATACTGTGAAAGTTCAATCCATAATGGATCCAACACAGTCGCGAGAGTCCAGTCCAAAGCGGATCCAACACAGCAGCGAGAGTCCCGTTCATAGCGGAGCCAGCAGGAAACCATCCCAAGCGGAGGGGGATCAGCAGCGCAGTGATGTCCCCAGCCGATACACAGGCAAGCAGTACATGGCCACCGGAATGGACCGGACCCCCTCCACAAGGGAGAGTGGGACATAGAAGAAAAAGAAAAGAAACGGCAGATCAACTGGTCTAAAAAGGGAGTCTATTTAAAGGCTAGAGTATACAAATGAGTTTTAAGGTGAGACTTAAATGCTTCTACTGAGGTGGCATCTCGAACTGTTACCGGGAGGGCATTCCAGAGTACTGGAACCCGAACGGAAAACGCTCTATAGCCCGCAGACTTTTTTTGGGCTTTGGGAATCACTAATAAGCCGGAGTCCTTTGAACGCAGATTTCTTGCCGGGACATATGGTACAATACAATCGGCAAGATAGGATGGAGCTAGACCGTGTAGTATTTTATACGTAAGTAGTAAAACCTTAAAGTCACATCTTAAGTGCACAGGAAGCCAGTGCAGGTGAGCCAGTACAGGCGTAATGTGATCAAACTTTCTTGTTCTTGTCAAAAGTCTAGCAGCCGCATTTTGTACCAACTGTAATCTTTTAATGCAAGACATGGGGAGACCCGAAAATAATACGTTACAGTAATCGAGACGAGACGTAACAAACGCATGGATAATGATCTCAGCGTCTTTAGTGGACAGAATGGAGCGAATTTTAGCGATATTGCGGGGATGAAAGAAGGCCGTTTTAGTAACGCTTTTAATGTGTGCCTCAAAGGAGAGAGTTGGGTCGAAGATAATACCCAGATTCTTTACCGTGTCGCCTTGTTTAATTGTTTGGTTGTCAAATGTTAGAGTTGTATTATTAAATAGAGTTCGGTGTCTAGCAGGACCGATAATCAGCATTTCCGTTTTTTTGGCGTTGAGTTGCAAAAAGTTAGCGGACATCCATTGTTTAATTTCATTAAGACACGCCTCCAGCTGACTACAATCCGGCGTGTTGGTCAGCTTTAGGGGCATGTAGAGTTGGGTGTCATCAGCATAACAGTGAAAGCTAACACCGTATTTGCGTATGATGTCACCTAGCGGCAGCATCTAGATGCTGAAGAGTGCAGGGCCAAGGACCGAACCCTGGGGAACTCCACACGTTACCTTAACGTAGTCCGAGGTCACATTGTTATGGGAGACACACTGCATCCTATCAGTAAGATAAGAGTTAAACCAAGACAGGGCTAAGTCTGACATACCAATTCGTGTTTTGATACGTTCTAATAAAATATTATGATCGACGGTATCGAAAGCAGCGCTAAGATCGAGGAGCAGCAACATAGATGACGCATCAGAATCCATCGTTAGCAATAGATCATTAGTCATTTTTGCGAGGGCTGTCTCCGTGGAGTGATTTGCCCTGAAACCGGATTGAAAGGTTTCACATAGATTGTTAGACGCTAAGTGTTCATTTAACTGCTCCGCAACAATTTTTTCGAGGATATTTGAAATAAAGGGAAGGTGAGACACCGGTCGGTAGTTTACCATGAGGTCAGAATCGACGTTAGGTCTTTTAAGAAGAGGATGAATAACCGCTTTTTTGAATGCTAGGGGAACAGTGCCCGAGGAGAGTGATAAGTTTATAATATTTAGTACTGATGGACCTAATAATACAAAGAGCTCCTTGATCAGTTTCCCAGGAAGAGGGTCAAGTGAGCATGTTGTTTGTTTTATTCCATTTACACGTTGTAACAATTCCTCTAATGTTATTTCCTCAGAACGAGAGAAACTATTTTGGATTGCAGTATCCGCCGTATATACCATCGTGTCAGTGTTAATAGAACCCCGTTGTAGCTGGGACGCATTGTCTTTAATCTCCTTTCTAATGACTTCAATTTTCTTACTAAAGAATTACATAAAGTCATCAGCTGAGTGGGTTGAGCTACTGGAAGGGGTCCCTTGTTGGGTTAGCGATGCTACCGTACTAAACAAAAATTTAGGATCGTTTTTATTACGGTGGATGAGATTTGAGTAATATTTAGCTTTAGCAAAGGTAAGCATGCGTTTATAAGTTATTAAACCATCACTCCATGCTTGATGGTGCACCTCAAGTTTAGTCGTGCGCCATTTGCGTTCCAGCTTTCTACATAATAATTTCTGAGCTCTAGTTTCTTCTTTAAACCACGGGGTGCGCTTTTTTGAAGCCTTTTTTAACTTTAGCGGTGCTATGTTATCAATGGTTTCGCGCAGGGCGTCGTTAAAGTTGTTAGTGAGGTTATCAATAGAGCCCACATATTTTGGGAATGGTGCCATTACCGAGGGCAGTAGGTCAGCAAGAGTTGTCGTTGTGGCCGTATTAATGTTGCGGCTGTTCGCTCACAATAAACAATAATAAATAATATATAACATATATTATATATGTAATATATAATATATGAATTGTATAAATATATTCTACATTTAAGTGCAGTCAAGAGGAAACATATGCAAGTGAAGTGAAGTTAGTTATTTAACCAGAAAGATTCTGTAAATGTTAATTTACATACCTTTATTGTTTCCAAACGGTGTCTGTAACACAGCAGTTAAACGGCTAATCAAACAAAATAGAAGTCATTGTCATGGACCCACTGGCTGCGCAAGCTTGCTCCCCAATCAGCTAAATAGACTCAATAACTCCACGGTGGCGTTTTAGTGAATTTACTAAGGAATTTGTGAAACTGAAACAATACAAAAAGAATGCCATTGTAAGTTAATAATGACGTATTAGCTAATGCCAACAATGCTAGCTTCATTACTATACGATAGGACGTACAAATATGCATGAAAACATTCCTTCAGACATCACACATGGGATGCTTTAATAAGTATGAATTGTTTTAGTTATAAAACTTACAAAAGTTGCTTAAAGTGATGAATAAAGAATCAATACAAGTAAAAATGCACTGGACTTTTGAAAGCACCAAATAGAAGGACACTGCAGCAACTGCAGTGAGCGAACTTTTGCTTAAGATGGCACCATAGCACAAACAATAACACACCTTTTCAATGTATTTGTTTGTTTGTTTTTAACTATTCGCATCCATGACTCTTGGCTATATTATACACCACTCTAGCACCAAAACCCCCCCCCCGTCGGTTGAGGTGGGCGGGGTCCCGGGCGTGTGTATAATATAGCCAAGAGTCATGGATGGATGGCATTGTGGGTAATTCTTATGTTGCATTTATAATGTGTTACAGAGCCGATGTTCTCCAGAAATGTGTTTGGTGTGGGTTCACAGAGTGTGGCACATATTAGTAAGAGTGTTAAAGTTGTTTATATCACAACCATCAGTGTAAAAGGTATGGCTGTTGATCAAGTATGCATTGCAATCTTGTATGAGAAGCAGCGATATGCATGCGTCCGGCCGGCACGCAGATAGCGTCGCGTAAAGGCGGTCGCGATGACATGTTGTAGAGCAGTGGTCACCAACCACCGGGCCGTGGCCGCAGGATATTTTTTTATTAAATATATTTTTTTATCACACTCAATTTTTTACTGCATGCCATTGGTAAGCGCAGGGGTGAGAAGAGGTTTTAAAATTATTAGCACCTGCTTACTTTTACCGCATGCCTTTAAGCGCAGGAGTGAGAAGAGGTTTTAAATTAATTAGCGCCCCGGCGGCTATTCAAGGAAATACGGTAGTTGGTTTTTGGCATCTTATTTGTCAAGCCTCCATACTCCTTTTTATACACTTTACAAAAAATACATTGACGGCAAACTCCGTAGCATGCTAGCGTGTGTGTGCTAGCTTTCTGAGACTCTTATTTTGTTAGCGAAGGCAGGCCGAAGCAGCACTTTTATTGTGAAGACAGGAACTGTGCGGTCGGTCTTTAGAGTTTTGACGGCAGGTATGGCGTGAGAGTCTGTTGAAATAAACGGTGTTTCTCGCCTTCCTGTTTGTATTTTTTTACCTAATAATGATCTGGCGGCAGCCAGTGCCATCTCACAAGACCCTCGAGTGCTGAGAACGTCAATCAAGTGAAAAAAGTGACGTCGTGGTGAAGATTGATGTTCGCTAATTGTTAGGTCTATTTTTTCATGCCTGGCTGGTGTTCGAATGACACACCCTCCACGATCGACCGGTAGCTTGACATCGACGTAATGGGCACCCCTGGTTTATATTTTCCTTTCAGTTTATTGTGCTTCCTACTATAGTATGAATTTATCAAGTGTCTTCATGTCTCCATTAGAGATTGACCGATTATCGACGCCGATAACCGCTGATAATTGTCATTTTTTTTTATCGGTCGGCCTCTTTTTTATCGGTATTGATTCTTTTCTTTTTTTTTTACACAAGCACACAGAGACGGATGCACATGAAGACGACGAATAAAGATTTTTCTGCCAAAAATCCAAACTTTATGTAAATATATTGACAATTAGGAGACTTGCCGTAAATTCCGGACTATCGGACACTACTTTTTCCCTACACTTTAAACCCTGCGTCAAGTAAAACGGTGCGGCTAATATATGGGTTTTTCTTCGCTGACGGCCATTAAGCAAACAGTTTTCATGAGACACAAACAAAGACACTTAAATGGTGTTTTGTTTGTGCTATGGCACCATCTTTTTGACAAGTTTGCTCCCTGCTGCTGGTTGAATTCCTACAAGTGTTTCCTGCTGTCTAAAGCGTTGAAAAGAAAGTAGAAGGGCCGTTCCGTCTTTTAGCCGTCCACAATGTTTCTATTCGTATGGATTCTTCACTCATCACTCCAAACAACGTTTGTAAGTTTTACAATATAACTACAACAATTTTTACTTACTAAACTGTCCCATGTGTGAAACTTAAACTCAAATTTCACAAGGCTCTTTTTTATTTTATTTTATTTCTTTAACCCCCACCACCAAAAAGTTTATTAAAAGACGGTGCGGCCAATTTCTGGATTTTTCTTTGCTGACAGAAAAAATTAAAAACCAGCAAATACAAAAAGTGTTTTATTGTTTGTGCTATGGCGCCATCTTTTGGACTGGTTCACTCACTGGATGTGCTGCAGTGTCTTTCTATACAGTGCTTCAAAACCAGAAGTAGAATTGCCGTTCAGTCATCTAGCCGTCCGTAACCTTTCTACTCGTATAGATTCTTCATTCATCACGCCAAACACTGTTTTAAAGTTTTACAATATCCATCCATTTTCTACCGCTTGTCCCTTTTGGGGTCGCAGGGGTCGCTGGAGCCTATCTCAGCTGCATTCGGGCAGTAGGCGGGGTACACAATATAACTAAAATATTTCTTACTTACTAAACGGTCCCATGTGTGATGTCTGTAGGAGTGTTTTCATGCATATTTGTACATGCTATCGTAATGTAATGAAGCCAGCATTGTTAGCATTAGCTAATATACCATTGTTAACGTACAATGCCATTCTTTTTTAATTGTTTCACAAATTCCTCTGTAAAGTCACCAAAACATCACCATCGAGTTATTGAGTCTGTTTAGCTGATTGGACAACTAGCTTGCGCAGCTAGTGGGGCCATGACGATTACTTCTGTTTTGTTTGATCGGCCGTTTTACTGCCGAGTCACAGAAACCGTTTGGAAACAATCAAGGTATCTAAATAAACATTTACAGAATATTTCTGTATAAATACCTCATTTCACAACGTATGTATCTACGATTTATAGTCCGATGCAGATAATATACGGGAAGCAATCTCTAAAATTTGGTGGGTGTGGCTTATACACCGGTGCGCTCTACAGTTGGGAAAATACAGTAAGTAAAGAAGAGCAGGCAGCCGCTCACACGTTCCCATACTTTCTGTAACATCCAGGAAGAAATGTCTGCCAGATTAAAAATGTCTTAACCATAATCTACATGAAGAAGACAAATGTTTTTATTGAAATGTTGGCAATATTTCAGGGTACCTAACAAGGAAACCTTACAATGAATGAAATCCATAAACTACTATAAAATTGTCTAAACTTAAGTAGACAGCAATGTTGGGAAGTGTCTTATCTTTACACATTTTCAGGAGATTTGCCATATTTTGAAAAGCAAATGTTGATGTTCTTCTTAGACATGCGTAATAAAGGTGTTTGTTTTGCTGCTAAATTAAACACAATATTAGCACTGCTACTTGTCTCCCATTTTGTTAAAAAAAAAAAAGTTTGTCCAGCTGATACTATTTATGTTGAAATAAATTTTACTGCACATCAACATCGGTTCAAAATATCAATAATCGGCCTTATATAATAATCGGTATTGGTTTCGACCCTAAAAAAAACATATTGTCAATCTCTAGTCTCCATGACTTATTTTAGGTTTCTTGACCTCGTGTGAGACTACAAAGTGACTAAATCCTGCCTGCTTTTTTATTGCATGTTTTATTTGTGTTGGAGAGGCAGCCATCCTCCCCATGTCTGTAAGTCTTCGCCATGAAGTGCAGCGGTTTGGGCGATAGCGTCACTTATTGGAGTCCGCGGGGACAGGCTGCACGCCACAAAGCGTTGGTCTTGTCCAGCTTCCTCTGAGAGTAAGACAATCCCTCTTCTTAGGAGTGGAAGTCAGACTTAAGACAACACACAAAGTGACTGCAGAAAGCCACAAAATGGCCAAGAGCCGTCAATTTGGTTAGCAACTGACTTCAAGTGTTCTACAACAAGCATGCATCCATTCTGCTTTACACTTGGTGTGCTCTCACCACTAACACAAATCTTTGATTTAACCGATTGTATTCAAAACTCGGTGTAGTTGTGCAGCTTTGGCCAAAATGAAAACAATGATTGTTTATTACGATTAGAGAAAAGCTTGGATTTATAATATAATTCTTTGATTAATCGTTAATGAGTTGATAAAATGTATCAAATATTGACCCCATAACAGATGGTAAAACAAGTTAAGCATAAAATACTTGAAAAGAAATTGAAAGGTAAGTAGAAGGTAAAATAAGGTATTATAATATAATTAAAGGTAAAACAAGATACAAGAAGGTGAAACAAGATAAAGGACAGTGAAATAAGGAAAATAAAAGTTAAATGGACTAAACGACTCAAAAGTAGGTAAATAATAGGTAAAATAAGGAATATAGAAGGTAAAATAAATTAGAAGGTAAAAGTAGTAAATAGAAGTTAACATGAGGTAAACAGTAGGTAAAATAAGAAATATGTAAGGTAAAACAAGATAAATAGTAGGTAAAACTAGTAAATATAAGGTAGAAGAATGTAAAAGAATGAATATAGAAGATAAATGTAAGGTAAATGTAAAAACCACGTTTCCATATGAGTTGGGAAATTTTGTTAGATGTAAATATAAACGGAATACACTGATTTGCAAATCCTTTTCAGCCCATATTCAAATGAATGCACTACAAAGACAATATATTTGATGTTCAAACTCATGCACTTTTTTTTTTTTTTGCAAATACTAATTCACTAAGAATTTCATGGCTGCAACACGTGCCAAAGTAGTTAGGAAAGGTCATGTTCACCACTGTGTTACATCACCTTTTCTTTTAACAACACTCAATAAACGTTTAGGAACTGAGGAAACTAATTGTTAAAGCTTTGAAAGTGGAATTCTTTCTCTTTCTTGTTTTATGTAGAGCTTCAGTCGTTCAACAGTCCAGGTTCTCCACTGTCGTATTTTACGCTTCATAATACACAGCACATTTTCGATGGGAGACAGGTCTGGATTGCAGGCGGGCCAGGAAAGTACCTGCACTCTTCTTTTACGAAGCTACGCTGTTGTAACACGTCCTGAATGTGGCTTGGCATTGTCTTACTGAAATAAGCAGGGGCATTCATGAAAAAGACGGCGCTTAGATGGCAACATATGTTGTTCCAAAACCTGTATGTACCTTTCAGCATTAATGGTGCCTTCACAGATGAGTAAGTTACCCATGCCTTGGGCACTAATGCACCCTCATACCATCACAGATGCTGGCTCGATAACAGTCTGGATGGTTCGCCTCCCCTTGGGTCTGGATGATTAATCATAGATAACAATTAACCAATGATTAATCAAAAATAATCATTAGCCAATTATCAATCAGAAACAATCATTAACTAATGATTAATCATACATAATCATAACCAATGAATAATGTGGTGATATCCTTTTGAGATTGATAAGGTATCGAAGGTCACGGTCATTCAATGTTGGTTTCCGGCCATGCCGCTTACGTGGAGTGATTTCTCCAGATTTTCTGAACCTTTTGATGATATTATGGACCGTAGATATTGAAATCCCTAAATTTCTTGCAATTGCACTTTGAGAAACGTTCTTAAACTGTTTGACTATTTGCTCACGCAGTTGTGGACAAAGTGGTGTACTTCGCCCCATCCTTTCTTGTGAAAGACTGAGCATTTTTTGGGAAGCTGTTTTTATACCCAATCATGGCGCCCACCTGTTCCCAATTAGCCTGCACACCTGTGGGATGTTCCAAATAAGTGTTTGATGAGCATTCCTCAACTTTATCAGTATTTATTGTCACCTTTCCCAACTTCTTTGTCACGTGTTGCTGGCATCAAATTCTAAAGGTAATGGTTATTTGCAAAAAAAAAATGTTTATCAGTTTGAACATCAAAAATTTGTAGCATATTCAGCTGAATAGATAGATAGATAGATAGATAGATAGATAGATAGTATTTTATTTATTCCGTCAGGAGAGTTCCTTCAGGAAAATTAAAATGTTCAGCACAATCCCATTCAAGATCAGACAGACATTACAGGGAGACAGAACAGGATCGCTGACGGGTCTGCCGGCTTCCAGCGCCCCTTACAAAAAAGATGACGGGTCTGCCGGTTTCCAGCGCCCCTTACAAAAAAGATGACATACAGGTAAACAAGGAGGGGGGGAGAAAAAAATAGAAGATTAAAATAAACTTAAAAAATCGGTCTTAGCCTAGGCCCTGGAGTGGGGGTGCAGACTGAGGCCAAGGGGAAGAAAAAAACAAACAAACAAAAAAAACAACTCATAGCCATAGTACACATCCCTCTTCCATGTGTGTAAGAGGGAAACATCAAACATCAAAGAACACAGAGGACATTAAAGCAGCAGATACAACCAGACACTTCTACATACAGCTATGAATAAAAAGTAAAATAAACATATCCACTGTGGGTTGAATGTGATTTGCAAATCATTGTATTCCGTTTATATTTACATCTAACACAATTTCCCAACTCATATGGAAACGGGGTTTGTATATGGTGCGAAGTTTACATTGTTTGACCAGGTAGAGGGCGGGACTCCACCTTGAATCTTACTTAGAGTGGGCACACTTTTAGCTTAGTGGTTCTCAAACTTTCTTTGCTCTCCAACAGTAAATGACAGTTGATTTAATATTACACACAGTTTGAAAAGTAACATTGTGTTTAAATATTTAATTATGTGATTCTTTGGGTACTGTTAGATGAAAATTACTCTTTTAGACAGTTGCTCCACTTTCCTTCATGTTGAATTACCGCCCCTGCTGGTGAGACGAAGGTACTCATGGCAACCCGCCTGTCTTCCTGTCAGGTCGCGGCGAGTGCCACTGCGGCGAGTGCAAGTGTCACGTCGGCTACGTGGGGGACAACTGCAACTGCTCCACGGAGACGGCATCCTGCATGGCTGACGACGGGCAGCTGTGCAGCGGGCGGGGCCACTGCGTGTGCGGGCGCTGCCAGTGCACGCAGCCCGGCGCCTTCGGAGACGCCTGCCAAAAGTGCCCCACCTGCCCGGACGCCTGCGACAGCAAAAGGTACACGCACACTAAAGTTGTGAAATACACGTGTATACGTAGAAAAGTAGGAATAAAGATGGTAAACAGTATGCACTTCAAACAAATCGAGCAAACAGTACTCTACATAAACTATATATTAAATATAGTAAACAATACTCTACTGAGCATAAACTATATATAAAATATAGTGAACATATGTAAAGTATATATGTATACAATCTAGTAAACAGTACTCTACATAAACTATATATAAGATATAGTAAACATCCATTAATTATATATGTATATAGTCTAGTAAACAGTACTCTACATAAACTATATATACAATCTAGTAAACAATTCTCTACATAAGCTATATTTAAAATATAGTCAACGTACATAAAATATATTTGTATAAAGTATATATGCCGTACAGTAAACAACTATGTATAAAACACTGTCTGGTAAACTGTATACATAAAAACTATGTATTAAATATAGGAAAATGTATACATTAAAAACTATGTACAATATATATTAAGCTATGCATGAAATGAAGTAAGCTGTTTATACATAAAACATATTTTTAACAGTATATACATAAAAAGTTTGTATAAAATATAGTAAACTGTATGTATATATGTATATTTATATATATACATATATATGTGTGTATCTGTGTGGATATATATATAATATATATATATATATACACAGTATATATATATATATATATATATATATATATATATATATATATATAGTATATACTAGGGGTGTGGGAAAAAATCGATTTGAATATGTTGTACGATTCAGAATCGATTCTCATTTTTTTAAAAATCAAATTTTTTAATTTTTTTTTTGTATTTCTTTTTTTTTAATCAATCCAACAAACAACTACACAGCAATACCATAATAATGCAATTCAATTCCAAAACCAAACCTGACCCAGCAACACTCAGAACTGCAATAAACAGAGCAATTGAGAGTAGACACAAACACTGCACCGAACAAAGCAAAAGTAGTGAAACAAAAATTAATATTATCAACAACATGATCAATATTATTTATAATTTCAGCATAGCAGTGAATAAAAATCCCTCATTGACATTATCATTAGACATTTATGAAAACATTTTTAAAAAAAAGAACAATAGCGTCACAGTGGCTTACACTTGCATCACCTCTCATAAGCTTGACAACACACTGTGTCCAATGCTTTCACAAAGATAAAATAAGTCATATTTTTGGTTCGTTTAATAGTTAAAACAAATTTACATTATTGCAATCAGTTGATAAAACATTGTCCTTTACCATTATAAAAGCTTTTTTAAAAAAAATCTACTACTCTGCTAGCATGTCAGCAGACTGGGGTAGATCCTGCTGAAATGTATTGAATGAATACAGAATCGTTTTGAATCGGAAAAATATTGTTTTTGAATCGAGAATCGCGTTTAATCGAAACAATCGATATATTATCGAATCGCGACCCCAAGAATCAATATTGAATCGAATCGTGGGACACCTAAAGATTCGCAGCCCTAATATATATATATCCATCCATCCATCCATCCATTTTCTACCGCTTATTCCCTTTTGGGGTCGCGGGGGTCGCTGGCGCCTATCTCAGCTACAATCAGGCGGAAGGCGGGGTACAAGTCTCCACCTCATCGCAGGGCCAACACAGATAGACAGACAACATTCACACTCACATTCACACACTAGGGCCAATTTAGTGTTGCCAATCAACCTATCCCCAGGTGCATGTCTTTGGAAGTGGGAGGAAGCCGGAGTACCCGGAGGGCACCCACGCATTCACGGGGAGTACATGCAAACTCCACACAGAAAGATCCCGAGCCTGGATTTGAACCCAGGACTGCATGACCTTCGTATTGTGAGGCAGACGCACTAACCCCTCTGCCACCGTGAAGCCATATATATATATATATATATATATATATATATATATATATATATTTATATTTATTTATTTATAAACTCTGATATAGTAAACCGTATATACAAAAACTCAAATGTAGTAAACAGTAGATATATAAAAACTCAATAAAAGATAGTAAACAAGTATATACATTAAAACAGCGCTGTACAAAGTAAAAAAATAAAATAAAAACAGTGGTTCACTTCTTTTTACACTTGTATGACAAGTTAATGATGTTAAATGTGACTTCAAACAAAGTTTGACCCTGGAACAGATTCCTAGGAGGTGAACAGTGTCTTACAACATATTCTTGTGTCCTCAAAGGTTCTAACAAGAGTGATGCTTCACGTCAAGGGTTACATTTCAAGAAGTGATTTTATTTTGAAAGAAACTTCTTCCTGCAGAGAATGCGTGGAGTGTCATCTGCTGAAGTCGGGACATCCGTCAGACAACCAGACATGTCAGCAGCGCGTGTGCAAGGATGAAATAGTCACAGTGGACGCTCTCAGTGAGTAAACAATCTTTGGATACTTCCTGTAATCAGTAAACTAAGTTAAGATAATCCACGTCATGCAGGTCAGCTGTGAAGAAATATGAAACATCTTTTGTCTCCTCAAGTCATAATAATACAAGTATTTGTATATATTTTCAAAAATTATATTAACGTTATTAATCCTCTAAAAAAGAGGAGATTAATCTGCCTTAGCATAAACATTAAACATATTATACAATATATAATGCATGTATTACTGTTTAATGTATTTATTGTATTTTATAATTATTTTATATTTTGTATTATAAATTTGAAATTATTGTGTGTCTTTGATCAACAATGTTGATTCATTAGGTCATGATTAATTAATGGTTAGTCATTGGTTAATGATTATTAGTCATTGACTCATGATTATTAAAATTAATCATTGGTTCATGATGTTTTTATTAATAATCATTGGCTAATTGTTATTTATGATTAATATTTTGTTAATGCTTATTTATGATTGATAATTTGTTAATGGTTATATATGATTATTCATTGGTTTATGATGTTTTTATTAATAATCATTGGCTAATTGTTATTTATGATTAATATATTGTTATTGGTTATTTTTGATTAATAGTTTGTTAATGGTTATTTATGCTTAATCATTTAATGATTGTAATTAATCATTGGTTCATGATTACTTACGATTAATAATTGGCTAATGATTATTTATTATTAATCATTGGTTAATTGTTATTTACGATTAATCATTGCTATGTATTAGTTATGATTAATCATTGGTCGCAGAGTTTGCTTTGTGGACTTGTCGAAGGCATTCGACCGTGTATCCGGGGAAGTCCTGTGGGGAGTGCTCAGAGAGTATGGGGTAACGGACTCTCTTATTGTGGCGGTCTGCTCCCTGTATGATCAGTGTCAGAACTTAGTCCGCATCGCTGGCAGTAAGTCGGACCCGTTTCCTGTTCATAACTTTTATGGACAGAATTTCTAGGCGCAGTCACGGCGTTGAGGGTATCTGGTTAGGTGGCTGCAGGATTAGATCTCTGCTATTTGCAGATGATGTGTTCCTGATGGTTTCATCTGGCCAAGATCTTCAGCTCTCATTGGATCGGTTCGCAGCCGAGTGTGAAGCGACTGGGATGAGAATCAGCACTTCTAAGTCCGAGTCCATGGTTCTCGCCCGGAAACGAGTGGAGTGCCATCTCCGGGTTGGGGTGTAGATCTTGCCCCAAGTGGAGGAGTTCAAGTACCTCGGAGTCTTGTTCACGAGTGAGGAAAGAGTGGGTCGTGAGATCGACAGGCTGATCGGTGCGGCGTCTTTAGTAATGCGGACGCTGTATCGATCCGTTGTGGTGAAGAAGGAGCTGAGCCGGAAAGCAAAGCTCTCAATTTACCGGTCGATCTACGTTCCCATCCTCACCTATCGTCATGAGCTTTGGGTCATGACAGAAAGGACAAGATCACGGTTACAAGCGGCCAAAATTAGTTTCCTCCGCCGGGTGGCGGGGCTCTCCCTTAGAGATAGGGTGAGAAGCTCTGTCATCCAGGAGGAACTCAAAGTAAAGCCGCTGCTCCTCCACATCGAGAGGAGCCAGATGAGGTGGTTAGGGCATCTGGTCAGGATGCCACCCGGACGCCTCCCTAGGGAGGTGTTTTGGGCACGTCCGACCGGTAGGAGGCCACGGGGAAGACCCAGGACACGTTGGGAAGACTATGTCTCCCGGCTGGCCTGGGAACGCCTCGAGATCCCTCGGGAGGAGCTGGACGAAGTGGCTGGGGAGAGGGAAGTCTGGGCTTCCCTGCTTAGGCTGCTGCCCCCGCGACCCGACCTCAGAAAAAGCGGAAGAAGATGGATGGACGGATTAATCATTGGTTAATGATTATTTATGATTAATCATTGGTTAATGATTATTTATGATTAATCATTGGCTAATTGTTATTTATGAATAATAATTAGCTAATTGTTGTTTATGATTAAACATTGGTTTATAATTATTCATTGGTTAATGATTATTTATGATTAGTCATTGCTTAATGATTATGATTAGTCATTGGTTTGTGAATATGTATCATTAATGATTGGTTTGTGATTAATTATCATTAATCATTGGTTTGTGATTAATTATCATTAATCATTGGCTAATGATAATGATTAATCATTGACTAATGATTATCAATGATTAATAATTGGTTAATTATGATTATTAATTGGTTAATGATTATTTGGATTAGTTTTTGGTTAATGATTATTTATGATTTATCATCGTCTAATTGTTCTTTACGATTAATCATTGGTTTATGATTATTCATTGGTTATGATTATGTATGATTAATCATTAATTAATGATTGTTTCTGATTAATAATTGGCTAATGATTATTTTTGATTAATCATGTACCAATGATTACGATTAATCATTGGTTAATTGTTATTTCTGATTAATCATTGGTTAATAATTATTTATCATTAATCATTGTGCGTGATTATCATTAGTCATTGGTTCATGATTATTTATCATCAATCATTGGTTCATGATTATTTATCATTAATCATTGTTTGACACAATTGGGAATGCACTTCTTGTTTACAACCAGAGGAGGTGCTGTTGAGTGTGACATGTTAAATATTAATATGAAGAATATACTTTCAAATGTTGCCAATAAAGCGAGGTTAGTTAGCATGTGACCTGCGAGCTGTGTCATTACTACAAGTTACTCTCTGCAGTTGAGTAAAGGAACATCTTGTGTTTTGCAAAGAAACATGGAATAAACAACATCTGCATATTAATTTCAATTATAAGGAGATTTTGTGATGACATGACCATAAAAGGTTGAATTTTAACTTCCTGTATGTATTTGATGCTCTCATTCATATTCATGTTGTGTAAACCCATAAAAAAGTTCCGCATTTATTCATATTTTATTTTTAACATTTGACTTATTGTATATATTTTAGCCATGAAAGAACCTTTCTCATGGATAATAAAACGTGAGAATGTGGCAAGATGAAGATGATGAGGGTGTACCTAATGTTATGTCTGGTAGAAACGGAGGAGCCGGGCGCCGTCTTGTGCGTCTACAAGACAGACGACGACTGCGTGATGAAGTTCACGTATTTGGAGCACGCCAGCGGACGAGCGGTGCTGACGGCGCTGAGGGAAGCAGGTACGCACTTCCTGATTGGTCCATTTAGGATTAATTGATCACCTTTACCACCCAACTTAAACAAACACTAACATCGCTCAAAATCAATATCTGAACAAGTCAAATCTACAAACCTATAGTAACTATCAACTTCAATTATTATACATTTTATATTACATGTTGTATTTATATGAATAACATTTAAATGCTATACACTATGTACAGTGCTATTAATACATCACATGTAATTATTATATAATATATTATAAATGTTACATTAAATTATTATACAAATACTACAATACTATTATGTTCAAGATATGATATATATATATATAGAATAGAATAGAAAGTACTTTATTGATCCCTGGGGGAAATTCAGCACCACAGTTCGCTCACAATAGACTATAATAATAATAAATAATATATAACATATATTATATATATAATATATGAATAGTATAAATATATTCTACATTTAAGTGCTGTCAAGAAGGAACATATGCATTATACAGTCTGATGGCTGTCGGTATGAAGGACCTCCTGTGTCGTTCCGTGTATATATATATATATATATATATATATATATATATGTGTGTATATATATGTATACACACATATGCATATATATATACACACACACACATATGCATATATATATATATATATATATATATATATATATATATATATATATATACACACATATGCATATATATATATACACATATATATTATACACACAACCATTGTTGATACATTACCTTATACAGTACATCATAAATTACAATATTTATTTTATTTTTTAAAGTTTTATTAATTAAATATATATTTAATAGACTTATCATACAGTATATACGGTATTAATATCACATTCAAATATTTGTTTTTTATCCAATATTATAAATATTACATGAAGTTATCATAAAATATATACTGTACTCTTATGTACAGTACATATACAGTACAATTAATGCATCACATAAAATGATCATAAAATACCATCATAGTACAAAAAGTACTCATTTAAATATGTAACATGAAATTATTACACAGTATGTAGAGTACTATTAGATAGTTGGATAGTACTTTATTGATTCCTTCAGGAGACTTATTAATATGTGACACCAAATTATTATAGAGTATTCTATTTTTTATTGTGTTTTTTTATTTTAGTGTTGTATCTATGTACAATTAGTGAATTAGATGAAATTTTATTATGAAAGTTTTGTATTTATTTATAGTATATTTTATTTACTTTATCATTATAGTGTTGTACTATTTATAATTAGTGTATTATACTTATTTTTTTGTGTATTTATTCATAAAAAAGTGTTACATATTTATTCAATAATAGTGTTGTACTTAATTATAATTACTTTATTGTATCTGTTTTATTTGTTTTTTTATATATTTATTTTTTGTTATAGTGTTGTATTTATTTATAAATAGTGTATTATATTTAATCATTATAGTGTGTATTTATTTTTAAAAAGTGTCATATAAGGAGCTGAGCCGGAAAGCAAAGCTCTCAATTTACCGGTCGATCTACGTTCCCATCCTCACCTATCGTCATGAGCTTTGGGTCATGACAGAAAGGATAAGATCACGGGTACAAGCGGCTGAAATGAGTTTCCTCCGCTTTGTGGCGGGGCTCTCCCTTAGAGATAGGGTGAGAAGCTCTGTCATCCAGGAGGAACTCAAAGTAAAGCCGCTGCTCCTCCACATCGAGAGGAGCCAGATGAGGTGGTTCGGGCATCTGGTCAGGATGCCACCCGAACGCCTCCCGAGGTAGGTGTTTAGGGCACGTCCAACCGGTAGGAGGCCACAGGGAAGACCCAGGACACGTTGCGAAGACTATGTCTCCCGGCTGGCCTGGGAACGCCTCGGGATCCCCCGGGAAGAGCTGGACGAAGTGGCTGGGGAGAGGGAAGTCTAGGCTTCCCTGCTTAGGCTGCTACCCCCGCGACCCGACCTCGTATAAGCGGAAGAAAATGGATGGATATTTATTTTAATATAGTATCGTATTAATGGTGTTTGATATTTGTTCTATTATAAAGTTGTATATATTTATAATTAATGTTTTATATTGATCATTATAGTGTTGTATTTAATTATGATTAGTGTATTTGTTTTGATATAGGGTTGTATTTATTTATAATTAGTGTATTATATTTGTTTTGAAATAGTATTTATTTATAATTAGTGTATTATATTTGGTTTGATATAGTGTTGTATTTATTTATAATTTCTGTATTATATTTAATCAAAGTAGTGTTGTATTCATTTAAAATTTGTGTATTATCTTTATTATAGTGTTTTGTAGTGTATTATATATATTTTATTATAGTTTTGTATTTAATTATATTACTTTAATATAGTGCATTTAGATGGATAGTACTTTGATTCCTTCTGGAGAGTTCCCTCAGGAACTTTAATTCAACCATATATATTTGAATACAGCGTTGTATTTAATTATATATATTATAATATTGTTGTATTTATTTATATCATTTTAATAATAATGATAAGTAATTTATTTATTCATCATTTATCATAATATAGTGTTGTATTTATATTTATTTTAATATACTGTATTTAATTATTTTTTTAATATAGTGTTGTATTTAACTATAGTGTATTTGGGCCTACCGAGGATGTCGTAGTGGTTTGTGCAGCCCTTTGAGACACTAGTGATTTAGGGCTATATAAGTAAACATTGATTGATTGATTGATTGATTGAAATATAGTGTTGTATTTATTTATAATGAGTGTATTTTAATATAGTGTTGTATTTATGTATAGTTAGTGTATAACATTAATCTTTGTAGTGTTGTATTTAATTATAGTTAGTCTATTGTATTCATTTTATTTTAGTGTTTTGTAGTGTACTAAATATATATATATTATTATAGTGTTGTATTTATTTATAATTAATGTATTATTTATTGTAATATAGTGTTGTATTTAGAGTTAGTGCATTATATTTATTTTAAGTGTTGTATTTATAATTACTGTATTATATTTATTTTAAAATAGTGTTGTATTTAATTATAATTAGTGTATAGTATTTATTTTGATATAGTGTTGTTTTGAATTATATTTATTTTATTATAGTGTTGTAATTAGGGTATTATATTTATTTTATTATAGTGTTGTATTATATTTATTTTAATATAGTGTTGTATTTTATTATAATTAGTGTATAGTATTTTTGACTTATTCTGATATAGGAGAAACAGTAGTATTGTATTATTACTGCCATGTGACGTAACCATGACGATGATGTGTCAGAGTGTTCCGGCGGTCCAGACGCGCTGATGGTCCTGCTAGCAGTGGTTGGCAGCATCCTGCTGGTGGGCGTGATCTTGCTGGCCGCCTGGAAGATGGTCATCACGGTGCACGACCGCCGGGAGTTTGCGCGCTTCCAGAGCGCTCGCTCCCGTGCACGCTACGAGGTGGTAAGTGTGCGGCAAAAAGGACCCCTATCTGAGAGGCGGCCGTGTCTGACGCCTGCGCTTCGTGTCCCGCAGGCCTCCAACCCACTGTACAAGCAACCCGCCTCGGCCGCCTTCGTGGAACTGGACTTTGACCCCTACGCCAAGTCCTACAACGGGGCGGTCCACTGACGCACGTTTTGATGGGCGGGCTGGACACGCCCCCTCTATTACAAGAATGCGCGCGCTAACTGGCAGGGCCTCTGAGTGGAGCTAAGCTGGCACGTTAGCGGTGTTGATTTTGACACAAACTTCCTCCTATTGTGCCTTTTCCCGGAAATGACTTTCTTCCGCTTCCTGATTGGCGACACAAAGCTCACTGGAAATACTCCCAGTCCAAGAAGTACCGTGAGTATGTTGGAAGTAGGAGTGACTCTGCACTTTTTTATCTCCCACTTTTACTCAAAACATCAAACTGCTCAGCGTTCACAAAGAAAGTATACAAAGTACAACAGTAAACTTTCATTTGAGGTACATTTTACTGGCTGAAGTACAATATTAATAATTCAACATTCATCTTAACTTATCTTTAGTCGCAACAGAAACTGTACTAAGCAGGAAGCTAAACATAGAATCTCTTCAGTGCTATCGCTAGCTAGCGAGGACTATGACGCCCTCACGCTTGGCTACACACTTCAGTTTTTTACCTCTCATTTCTATTCGTTTTCACTACAGCAAGGAATGAAAAACATAAAACCGCTCAGTTTTTTATCTGGAATAAAAAGTACAAGAGCTACAATGCAAATACAACAGTAAAAGTATATCGTGTTTGCTAGCTAGCTAGGACTATGTTGTCCTCGCGCTTTGTTACACTCTTCAGTTTTTGATGTCTCACTTCCATTAATTTTCACCACAGCAAGGAATAAAAAACATAAAACCTCAGTTTTTGATCTGGTATAAGTTTTACAAATGAAGTAAAAAAGATAAAATAAAATTTAAAAAAGTACAATAGCCACAGTGCAAATACAACAGTAAACGTCTATCTGTAGTACATTTTACTGGTTTAAGTACAATTTTAATAACTCAACATTCATCTTAACCTATCTTTCATCACATATTTCAAAAGAAATGTTTCCAAGCAAGAAACTAACCATAGCGTTTCTTTAGCATTAGCGAGCGAGCTGGCTAAAACTCCTGCTGTATCACATCTTAACCTGTCAGCACAAACCTAGGAAATTACTACAGCTTTAACACTTTGAGTCGTGAAAAAAATTACAAAAATAAAGTATGTGCATTCAAATTGTTCGGATAGCAATATGATGTTGGAAGTTGCGTAATCATGTGGAGTGAAAATTGAGATGAAAATGGCAGCTTCAAAATTTAATAATGAACTATGTAGATGGATGAAATTTCTTTTAAATTTAAAGTGGGCTTGTCTTTAATTTCAGGTTGTTGTCAATACTTTGGCGAACCGAAAAATGGAGAAATGTTAAAACTACATTTTGGGGGGAAAAAACTTGACTCACACTTCCTGTCCCTCGCCTAAATGTGCACTGATTGGGAACGAAAATTGCGGTACAAAAACATGTTTGGTTGCACCTTCATTAAATATTGTGAAAACAACAAATGCTAAGCTAACATATTAGAAAAGCTCATTAATAATTTGTTATTTTTACAAAATGCTGAAGAACAATAAAAAGGACTTTGGGCTGAAAATGGCCCCCAGGTTGCAGTTTGGAGACACCTACAATTGTTTTTAAGATGGTAATGCACATGACAGGATGACGTTTAGAGTGTGTGTGTGTTGTATTAGTGTCACATGTAAATACACCATGCACACTTTGTATGATAACACATGTTTGTGTCGTGCTACACAACAACACAATAAATGAGCTTGTTTGAGGTGACCTTACAATGTGTGTGTTTTACCTTTTTGGATGTTTTACACCTCTGTGGATTTATTATGGGAATAATTGAATAGCTGAGAAAGAAAATACTTGAAATATAAAAAAACCTATATCAGCAGTTTATTAGCTTTGCAATGATCACACAACACAAAAACACAAAGGCTGCCAAGTCCTATTAAAAACATTCTCTCCGAAAATATTACTAAATATCAGAAATATGGAACTATTCTACCTCAAATTATGACTAAATATCAGAAATATGGAACTATTCAACTTCAAAACATTACTAAATATCAGAAATAAAGTATTGTACCTCAAAACTTTACTAAATATCAGAAATATGGAACTATTGTTCCTCAAAACATTACTAAATATCAAAAATATGAAACTATTCTTCAAAACATTACTAAATATCAAAAATATGAAACTATTCTTCAAAACATTACTAAATATCAGAAATATGAAACTATTTTAACTCGAAACAGTACAAAATATCAGATATAAAACTATTCAACTTTCAAATATTGATAAATATCAGAAATGTGAAACTATTCTACCTCAAAATATTACTAAATATATGAAACTATTCTTCAAAATATTAGATTTTAGAAACACTATTGTATTTTAAATATCAGGAATATGATACTAATATGTAAAAACTATCAGAAATGTGAAACAATTGTACCTCAATTTCATCATCATTTGCAAATATTATCAAGTATTATATCACAATTTAAGTACTTATCAGAAATATAAATCATCGATAAATCAATGTTTATATAGCCCTAAATCACAAGTGTCTCAAAGGTCTGCACAAGCCACAGCGACATCCTCTGTACAGAGCATGCAAAAGGGCAAGGAAAAACTCACAACCCAATGGGACGTCAATGTGAATGACTATGAGAAACTTTGGAGAGGACCGCAGATTTGGGTAATGATCTCAGCGTCGCTAGTGGACAAAATGGAATGTTAATTTTAGCGATATTACGGAGATGAAAGAAGGCCGTTTTAGTAACACTCTTAATTTGTTACTCAAACGAGAGAGTTGGATCGAAGATAATACCTAGATTCTTTACCGAGTCGCCTTGTGTAATTTGGTTGTCAAATGTTAAGGTGGTATTATTAAATAGGTGTCGGTGTCTAGCAGGACCAATAATCAGCATTTCCGTTTTCTTGGCGTTGACTTGCAAAAAGTTAGCGGACAGCCATTGTTTAACTTCTTTAAGACACGCCTCCAGCTCCTGAAATATAAAACTATTTTCTCAACACATTACTAAATATTTGACATATGGAATTATTGTACCTCAAAACATGACTAAATATCAGAAATATGGAGCTATTCTTCGTCAAATTATTACTAAATATCAGAAATATGAGACCATTCTACCTCAAAACATTTCTAAATAGCAACTATTATATCAAAATTTAACTACATATCAGAAATATGAAACTATTCTTCTTCAAACATTACTTAATATCAGAAATATAAAACTATTTTACTTTAAAATATTGCTAAATATCAGAAATATGGAACTATTGTTAAGTTAAAGTACCAATTATTGTCACACACACACACTAGGTGTGGTGAAATGATCCTCTGCATTAGACCCATCACCCTTGATCACCCACTGGGAGGTGAGGGGAGCAGTGAGCAGCCGCACCCTTGAATAATTTTTGGTGATATAACCCCCAATTCCAACCCTTGATGTTGAGTGCCAAGCATGGAGGTGCCAAGCATGGAGGTAATGGGTCCCATTTTTATAGTCTTTGGTATGACTCAGCCGGGGTTTTAACTCAGGGCGGACACTCTAGCCACAACGCCACTGTACCTCAAAACATTACTAAATACCACAAATACAGAGCTATACTTCCTCAACTAATTACTAAATAACATAAATATGGAGCTATTCTACCTCAAAATATTACTAAATATCAGAAATATGGAACTATTGTAACTCAAAACATTACTGAATATCAGAAATATGAAACCATTCTACATTACGTCATGCTTTCTTTTTAAACGTTCCTCTGCTGCCATCTAGTGGACAGAAGGTCTGTACAATCCCACAGTTAAAGTTAAAGTACCAATGATTGTCACACACACACTAGGTGTGGCGAAATTTGTCCTCTGCATTTGACCCATCCCCTTGTTCACCTCGTGGGAAGTGAGGAGAGCAGTGAGCAGCAGCGGTGCCGCGCCCAGGAATCATTTGTGGTGATTTTACCCCCCATTCCAACCCTTATGCTGGGTGCCAAGCAGGGAGGTAATGGGTTCCATTTTTATAGTCTTTGGTATGACTCGTTTTACAGTTGATGTCCAATATTTACTTGTTGTACCTATTTACTTTACAAATATATTCATGCTGAATCTTGATTGACACCCAAAAAGGAGTAACAGCACATACATATGCAATATCATGCACTACAGCAGCGCTACACTACTACTGGTACTACAGCTGTAAAGTAAATATTTGACAAAGTTTGTTGTTCCGCATTTAAATCCATATATATATATATATATATATATATATATATATATATATATATATATGTATATGTGTGTGTGTGTATATATATATATAGATATATACACATATATATGTATATATACATATATATGAATTAAAGTGTGTGTGTGTGTGTATGTATATATATATATATATATATATATATATATACATATGTATGTATGTCTTGATTGGATTATCCAGAGAGTAGTGCTCGATACCGTGGTAGAGTGCAATTTGTATGTGTTGGAAAAATCACAAGACTACTTCATCTCTACAGAACTGTTTCATGAGGGGTTCCCTCAATCGTCAGGAGATTTGAGGGACGATTGAGGAAACCCCTCATGAAACAGTTCTGTAGAGATGAAATAGTCTTGTGATTTTTCCCACACACACACACACACACACACATACATATATATATATATATAAAATATACATATATATATATATATATAAAAGAAATAGTTGAATTTCAGTGAATTCTAGCTATGAATATACTCCTCCCTGTCTCCTTTACCACCGCTATTACGGAAGTGAGCGCATGTAAACAGGAAGAGCACCGTCCAATCAGGTTTATCGGAATATCTGTCACGTGACGCTCACCAGCCAACCAGATGGTTCATAGCTGCTGAGTGCAAAGTGGATGTAAACGGAAAAAACGTGATTGTTAGTTACATTTGTTCACACCTAATTGTTTTTTTAAATCGATTATTTTTTATTATTATTCATTAAAGTAGTTTAAAGGTTTTATTTAGCAGAGTAGCATCAACGTCAATGAAACGTTACACCCTGTAGAGGGAGGGTGAGAGCAAGAAAATCTTCCAACAAGAATACAGATTTATTTTAAATGTTTTTTAGGCTTTCTTTGGAACTCAAATATAAGCAAAAGTTAGAATGCAAAATGAAAATTATGTTTTTTTGTTTTTGTTTTACTTGATCAAATTGAACAGCTTGTTTAAATGCAACGCAGGAAACAAATTCGTAATCATAATCTGCTGAGGTTCACTTTGTCCGTGCTCCATTATTGACAGTCAACAGCCTGGAAGAATTACAAAGATCAAAGTGGAAACAAAAGTGCTATTATTATGTTGTTCCTTCAACCCCCAATGGTCTCCATGTGTTCCTGCTGGGAGCCGCAGCAACATTTATCACTCCTCGCTGTGAAGACGTAGTTTTTATACTCACTGTCAAAATGCCTCGCTTCTTCTTTGGCTTCTATCTGATGCCACAACAGAAAAGTACCGCCCAAGGCAAAGAGGAAAAGTGAACCAAATAGCAAAATGAAAACCAGAAGAAATAACAGAGAAAAGGCTCCGGTTGCTTAGTACAATATGGCAAAGTTGACAACAAACACTAAATATCAGTTTATATCGTATCAATTGCACAATAGCTGAGTTTTTTTAAATTAATACATGAAGAGGCTTGCCTCCAGGATACATGCGGCAATATTTCTTCTGCCAAGTATACAGAAGTTAACTTCTTTTTACATTTGTTTTACATCAACAAGACTTTCTCTTCCCCGACCGACCATTCAAGAGTTAGTCCTTTTATGTGGTTATTTAATACTAATAATGCATAGTATCATATTATGATATAGTCAAAGGTAATACCAATGCAGTATAATATAATATAGCTTGATATGATATGTGTAAAATAGTGTAATATATCATATAATACAATAATGTATAATAGTGTAATATGATACAATATAACATAACGTAATATAATGTATTTTTACATAGTATTTTATACATATTTTATATATATACTACATGTTATTGTTCTAATATAATATATTAGTATTATATCTTATGTAATATTACAGTATAATAATAAAGGGTACCACAAAAATGTCAATATTGCCTTTATTTTAACAAAACATCTTAGGGTACAGTAAACATATGTTTCTTATTGCAATTTAGTCCTTAAATAAAATAGTGAACATACAAGACTACTTGTCTTTTAGTAGTAAGTAAACAAACATAGGCTCCTTATTAGTCTGCTGACATATGCAGAAACATATTGTGTCATTTATCATTCTATTATTTTATCAACATTATGAGGGAAAAAGTGTAAAAAAATATTATTAATCCACTTGTTCGTTTACTGTTAATATCTGCTTATTTTGTGTTTTAACAAGTTCTATCTATACTTCTGTTAAAATGTAATTATCACCAATTCTTCTGTTGTTTGATACTTTACTTTAGTTTTGGATCATACCACAAATGTATGGTATCGATCTGATACCAAGTAGTTACAGGATCATACATTGGTCATATTCAAAGTCCTCATGTGTCCAGGGACGTATTTACTGACTTTATAAACATAATACAAATTTAAAAAAAAAGGGAGGAAGATTTTGTGACGATAAAAAAATATCAATGTAATCATAGTAGTATCGACTAGATACACTCTTGTACTTGGTATCATTACAGTGGATGTCAGGTGTCGATCCACCAATGGCCTTTGTTCACAGTCAGGCGCGCTAGCTTTTGTTAGCGGTGAGCTATTTAATTCTCCCAGTGATATTGATACTTGTAACAAACTTACTTTATTTGTCACCATGGAGGCGAGGATTAGTGATTTAGAAGTAGCTAATACACTGCAGACTGTTGCTGGACATTAGGTGTTAACCAGCTAGCCACCCCTAAAGCCCCTCTTCCTGAAGGTGTTTCAGTGTTATAACTTCATCTTTATCTTTAGTTTTTAGACCAAAATGCGTCCATTCTCTCTTTTCTGTCTACACACTGTGTCTGCTTGTGAGTACTCAGGGTGTGTGCGCCATGTGACGACAATGGAGGGGCGGGGTGATGGCGGACCGGTAACTTTTAGAGGCAGTATAGTACCGAATATGATTCATTAGTATTGCGGTACTATACTAGTACCGGCATACCGTACAACCGTACATGTTATATACAGTACACCATTCTATTGTACTATATATGTTATATTACTATTATATCATACATTGTATTAGTTCTTCCATACATCTTCTGATGCACCTGAACACATCTTCAGTGATGTTCCTGGGGTCGTGTGTTTTGGGTCTGTCAAACATCAAGCACCCAGGTGACCCACCCGCAAACAAAAAAAAGATATGCAAAAATGCGGTTTGTGTTCAGGTGACACTTGCTTGTCCTCCTCATGGTTAAATGGTAAATGGGTTGTACTTGTACAGCGCTTTTCTACCTTCAAGGTACTCAAAGCGCTTTGACACTACTTCCACATTCACCCATTCACACACACATTCACACACTGATGGAGGGAGCTGCCATGCAAGCGCTAACCAGCACCCATCAGGAGCAAGGGTGAAGTGTCTTGCTCAGGACAAAACGGACGTGACGATGTTGGTACTAGGTGGGGATTGAACCAGGGACCCTCGGGTTGCGCACGGCCACTCTTCTATCTGCACCACGCCGTCCCTATTTGTATCCAGAGCCATCTTGAGGCTTTCTCAACTGCTTCGCTGATGTTCCTGTTGTGCCCAGGGGTCTGAGAGCTTTGTGGAGTGAGTGCCCCACAAATCCTCTGCTGCCAACCTCCATGGGCATACGCCTCGCCTTCCAGCCTTTTTCATGACAGCTGATGACCACGTGTTCATATTTGGTCTTGGGCCTCCCCTAAGCACTTCCCTTTGTTATTATCAATCATTAATCAATGTTTACTTATATAGCCCTAAATCACTAGTGTCTCAAAGGGCTGCACAATCCACTACGACATCCTCGGTAGGCCCACATAAGGGCAAGGAAAACTCACACCCAGTGGGACGTCGGTGACAATGATGACTATGAGAACCTTGGAGAGGAGGAAAGCAATGGATGTCGAGCGGGTCTAACATGATACTGTGAAAGTTCAATCCATAATGGATCCAACACAGTCGCAAGAGTCCAGTCCAAAGCGGACCCAACACAGCAGCGAGAGTCCCGTTCACAGCGGAGCCAGCAGGAAAACATGCCAAGCGGAGGCGGATCAGCAGCGCAGAGATGTCCCCAGCCGATACACAGGCGAGCAGTACATGGCCACCGGATCGGACCGGACCCCCTCCACAAGGGAGAGTGGGACATAGGAGAAAAAGAAAAGAAACGGCAGATCAACTGGTCTAAAAAGGGAGTCTATTTAAAGGCTAGAGTATACAAATGAGTTTTAAGGTGAGACTTAAATGCTTCTACTGAGGTGGCATCTCAAACTTTTACTGGGAGGGCATTCCAGAGTACTGGAGCCCGAAATGAAAACGCTCTATAGCCCGCAGACTTTTTTTGGGCTTTGGGAATCACTAATAAGCCGGAGTCCTTTGAACGCAGATTTCTTGCCGGGACATATGGTACAATACAATCGGCAAGATAGGATGGAGCTAGACCGTGTAGTATTTTATACGTAAGTAGTAAAACCTTAAAGTCACATCTTAAGTGCACAGGAAGCCAGTGCAGGTGAGCCAGTACAGGCGTAATGTGATCAAACTTTCTTGTTCTTGTCAAAAGTCTAGCAGCCGCATTTTGTACCAACTGTAATATTTTAATGCTAGACATGGGGAGACCCGAAAATAATACGTTACAGTAGTCGAGGCGAGACGTAACAAACGCATGGATAATGATCTCAGCGTCTTTAGTGGACAGAATGGAGCGAATTTTAGCGATATTACGGAGATGAAAGAAGGCCGTTTTAGTAACGCTTTTAATGTGTGACTCAAAGGAGAGAGTTGGGTCAAAGATAACACCCAGATTCTTTACCGTGTCGCCTTGTTTAATTGTTTGGTTGTCAAATGTTAGAGTTGTATTATTAAATACAGGTCGGTGTCTAGCAGGACCGATAATCAGCATTTCTGTTTTTTTGGCGTTGAGTTGCAAAAAGTTAGCGGACATCCATTGTTTAATTTCATTAAGACACGCCTCCAGCTGACTACAATCCGGCGTGTTGGTCAGCTTTAGGGGCATGTAGAGTTGGGTGTCATCAGCATAACAGTGAAAGCTAACACCGTATTTGCGTATGATGTCACCTAGCGGCAGCATGTAGATGCTGAAGAGTGCAGGGCCAAGGACCGAACCCTGGGGAACTCCACACGTTACCTTAACGTAGTCCGAGGTCACATTGTTATGGGAGATGCACTGCATCCTATCAGTAAGATAAGAGTTAAACCAAGACAGGGCTAAGTCTGACATACCAATTCGTGTTTTGATACGTTCTAATAAAATATTATGATCGACGGTATCGAAAGCAGCGCTAAGATCGAGGAGCAGCAACATAGATGACGCATCAGAATCCATCGTTAGCAATAGATCATTAGTCATTTTTGCGAGGGCTGTCTCCGTGGAGTGATTTGCCCTGAAACCGGATTGAAAGGTTTCCCATAGATTGTTAGACGCTAAGTGTTCATTTAACTGCTCCGCAACAATTTTTTCGAGGATTTTTGAAATAAAGGGAAGGTGAGACACCGGTCGGTAGTTTACCATGAGGTCAGGATCGAGGTTAGGTCTTTTAAGAAGAGGATGATTAAACGCTTTTTTGAATGCTAGGGGAACAGTGCCCGAGGAAAGTGATAAGTTTATAATATTTAGCACTGATGGACCTAATAATACAAAGAGCTCCTTGATCAGTTTCCCAGGAAGTGGGTCAAGTAAACATGTTGTTTGTTTTATTCCATTTACACGTTGTAACAATTCCGCTAATGTTATTTCCTCAAAACGAGAGAAACTATTTTGGAGGGCAGTATCCGCCGTATATACAATCGTGTCAGTGTTAATAGAACCCAGTTGTAGCTGGGACGCATTGTCTTTAATCTCCTTTCTAATGACTTCAATTTTCTTACTAAAGAATTGCATAAAGTCATCAGCTGAGTGGGTGGAGCTACTGGAAGGAGTCCCTTGTTGGGTTAGCGGTGCTACCGTACTAAACAAAAATTTAGGATCGTTTTTATTACGGTGGATGAGATTTGAGTAATATTTAGCTTTAGCTAAGGTAAGCATGCGTGCGCCATTTGCGTTCCAGCTTTCTACATGATAATTTCTGAGCTCTAGTTTCTTCTGTAAACCACGGAGTACGCTTTTTTGGAGCCTTTTTTAACTTTAGCGGTGCTATGTTATCAATGGTTTCGCGCAGGGCGTCGTTAAAGTTGTTAGTGAGGTTATCAATAGAGCCCACATACTTTGGGAATGGTGCCATTACCGAGGGCAGTAGGTCAGCAAGAGTTGTCGTTGTGGCCGTATTAATGTTGCGGCTGCTATAGCAGTTATTATTATTATTAGTTTGACGAACATGCGTCTGAACCTCGAATTTTATAAGGTAATGATCGGACAATACTTTAGTATACGGGAGTATCGTAACTTTGGAAACGGTGATACCCCTGACAAGCACTAGGTCTATCGTATTACCGTTGCGATGCGTGGGTTGATTTATTATTTGTGTGAGACCACAGCTATCAATTATAGCCTGGAGCGCTACGCACGGTGGGTCCGATGGGGTATTCATATGGATATTAAAGTCCCCCATTATGATTATATTATTGGCGTGTGTCACTAGATCAGCAACAAACTCTGAAAATTCATTGATAAAGTCCGAATAGGGCCCTGGGGGGCGGTAGATAACAGCCAGGTGTAGAGGCAGCGGTGTGACAGACCTCATAGTAAGCACCTCAAACGATTTATATTTATTATTTATGTTAGGACTAAGTTTAAAGTTTTCGTTGTATATTAGTGCGACCCCCCCCCCCCACCCCCACCCCTTTTTAAGAGGATGGGCAATATGCGCATGTGTAAAGTTAGGAGGACATGCCTCATTTAGCGCAAAAAAGTTGTTTGGTTTAAGCCAGGTTTCGCTGAGACCGATGACGTTAAGATTGTTGTCTCTGATGATATCATTAACTAACAACGTTTTGGGAGACAATGATCTTATGTTTAAAAAACCTATATTATAGGTAGTGGGCTGTTTTAGGGTATTTTTGATCAAATTATCCGTAGTAGCAATATTAATAATGTTGTGTTTATTATGCCCAGTGCATTTAGTATAATTACGACCATATCTAGGAATTGATACGACGGGAATTTTCCGATTGTTTGTTTGTTGCTTTGATAAACTGCACGCATCATAGTTAGCCACCTCAGTAGAACACATGTCCAACTCTGAAACAATCAAAGCAGAAAAAACTTGTTCTAATTTAACTGACTCCTTACCCAGACCAGTAGACTCGCATCTTCCATTTAAATCCGGCTTCAGGATGGAGGGAAGTGGTGTTCTGTGGGGATTAGCCTTCTGCTTTGTTTTTAGCCCCGCTCGGCATCCGCGTTTCCGATCACACCGCTGGCGTCTGCTCCGTAGACGGCCCCCGCTGATACTATACTCCCCTGCTTCACAGGCCGCTGGATGTAGCCGCCGAAGTATTCCCGTGCTAGTTAGCAGATCTAGCAAGCACGCATCTATCAGTCCAAAACGGCCCAATATGTCCACATCCAGAAGTGTCTGGCGGTCGTACATGATCACAGAGTGACCACGATGTGAGCCAGCCATAAAGTTTGTAGAATTGTCCGGTATTTCTGCCAAATGTTCCATATTTAGCAAGAGCTCCTCGATGTCGCAGCCCTTCCGGGCGCCGCCATCTTGGAATATTATTATTATGATGTTCTTGGTGCTTTCTGACACCAGTAGGACATCTGGTGCAGACAATGATCTGGGGGAACCGCATTTCTCCCTTCTGCTTTAACAAAGGTGGGATTGCATGCTCGGCTCATGCCTTAGCTGATGGCTAAGGCATCAGAACTTGGTTGTGCCGCCAGATGTACAGGCACTGGTCCAGCACTTTTGGGCAGGAGCTAAGAACGTTTTCCAGAGTTCTTCTTGCTGAACACAGTTGGCGGTTTGGGGTCTCTGCCTTCGCCAAGGTGAATAGGTTCGCTGGGCTCGGCAGGAAGTCATAGACTGCCTGGATCAGGAAGCTGGTAAGGTGTGGTTCAGCCAGCCACAACTCCGACCAGGTGACTTTGCGGTCCATGGCTGCCTCACACCACCCGCTCTGCTAGTCCTTCCTTCTTCCACTGCTGTACTGACCTCCTACTGTCCCTGCCTCTGCTTCTCCTTAACCTTGCTCTGTATGTTCCGAGGCGGTGTTGGGATCATACCCAAGTCTGCTCTGCCATGTGCCAATGCAACCACCGAACCTCTGTGGCGTAGTTGTTCCTCTGCATCCTGCACAGCAGCCTGGGCACTCGACCTCCTTCCGGTTTTCACCACAACCCCTGCCAGGGCCACCTTTGGGTCCCTCGAGTCTCTGTACAGCAGCATCTTTCAGGTCCTGGTTACCTTGAAATTCTCTTCCAGGGACTTCAAGGGAAACCAAAAACTTTGTAGTGTTCCCATATGGGGAAATGTTACTGAGGCTTCTGGGTGACCCCAACCATCTCCTGGGACAGGCGCTGACTTTCCTCTCCAGGGTCTCCACAGTGGCGATAGGAACTTCGTAGACAAGTCGCGGCCAGAGTATTTTTGGTAATGTCCACACTTTGAGCTTACCCGGGAGGCCAGATCTGTCCAGGGATCTCAGCCAGCTGTCCAGTTCCTGACAGATTGACTGTACAGATGAAGAGTACTAAAGGCTGCTGTCAAAGACCTTGCCTTGACTCTTCACAGGCTTCTCTGACTGATGATATCGTTGAACCGGAACCTATCCGCGACCTTGCCCTTCTTTACCACTCGCGATCTGGACTTTGCTGGTTTGAATCCCGTCCGAGCCCACCGTATGAGTCTTTGCAGCCCTTAGAGGATCCACCTGCATTCTAACTTTGTGGTGACAGTCAGGTCACCCATAAAAGCCCTGATCGGGGGCTGGCGGGTCCCTGATTGGGTCCTTGGGCCTCTGCACTTTAGTTCCACAATCATGCTGATTGCCAAGGCGAACAGGGTTACAGAGATGGTGCAGCTTCCAACCTATGCCAGTCTGACTCTCACCCTGAACTAATAATCCAGGATCAGATCAGCGGCATGGTGTGGCGCACACGGTTTAGTCATGGTGGTCTGGACCAGCTTGTGTGGGATGGATCCATATGCTAGGTTCAACCCCAGAACTGTGAGGTCTCTCTTCTTCTCCCAGGCTTCCCTGATGAGCTGGGTCACCACTCCCGCTTGCTGCTTGCTGGATCCATATGTTAGGTTCAAGCCCAGCACTGTGAGGTCTCCCTTGTTCTCCCAGGCTTCCCTGATGAGCTGGGTCACCACTCCCGCTTGCTGCTACGCTGAAGAAGATTTTTCCTTCCACGCTCAGTAGGGAGATGATCCTGAATATAAATAATCCAAATGGTTTTAAACTACATCAGTTTTACACTTTGTTGTATTACATTATTTTACATTATATTGTATACTATACTACATCATTATATTATGTGGTATATTAGTATTATATCATATGTAATATTTGTATTATATTATATAATTTATTGTATTAAATTATACTATACTATGTCAGTATTAACCTATACTTTATTACATTATTTTACACTGTATTATATACTATTCTACATTATATTATCATGTGGTGTATTAGTATTATATCACAGGTAATATTAGTATTATATTATATCATTTATTGTATTAAATTATATTATACTATGTCAGTATGAACCTATACTGTATTGCATTATTATAAACTATATCATACTATACTACATTATTATATTATGTAGTATATTCGTATAATATTATATGTAATATTAGTATTATATGATTTATTGTATTGAATTATACACCCTGGACAATACTATACTACATTATTATATTATGTGGTATATTAGTATTATATCATATTTAATATTATGTTTATATTATATCATATACATATATATATTGTATAAAATTATTTTGGACGAAGTGGCTGGGGAGACGGAAGTCTGGGCTTCTGGACGGATAGTATTACACTGTATCATATACTTTACTACATTATATTGTACTATATTATGTTATGTGGTGTATTAGTAATATATCATATGTATAATTACATTACATTATAATACACTAGATTATATACTGTATGACATTATATTGTATGATATAATATGTATGTAGTATTAGAATTATATAATATATTAGTATTTCCCTATATCATATTAGTCTACATTTAACTGTATTACATTAAATTATATTTTATAATAGTACATTACATAACATTATATTATAATAGGTTAGCTTTTCTGATTTGCCGTCCCAGACAAAATCAAAGACGCTCCGTTCATAAATCTTGAAAACGTTTTGTGGTGGAGCTAATAATGAAAAAAACAAATTAATAAATTGAGGAATAATTACCAAGTTGACAATAGATATATTACCATACAAAGTTAAGGATTTCCCTTTTCATAATTGCATAGTTCTATCCAGCTTTCTTAGTCGATTTTCATAATTTACTGAGCCTATATTTCCCTGATTCTCTGGGACAACAACACCAAGTATGTTAACTGGTTCATCTGTCCACAAAACAGGCACTTTGCATTCCATTCAGAAGGACGTTCTCTTTAGATTTCCGATCCTAAAAATTTTACATTCATCATAATTAACCTTAAGACCAGATTGCTGTGAAAATATGTCCAAAAGACGAATAAGGTTCCGCAAACAATGAGGATGGGGGTTGATAAAGAAGCTTGTATTGTCTGCATACATTGTTATTTTACTTTCAATATTATTATTACTGAGCCCTGAATGGAGAAGTTTCTAGTAGGTGATCATGTCACACATGATGTCACACATGATGGCACACATGATGATGTCATCTTTCAAGGTTCATGACACACCTATCAGTGTGACCTAAAAAGGTCCTGGAATGAGCTAAAGCAGGAGTGTCTAGTTGAAATGTGATGATGCTAACTTTCCATGTGTGGGCTCCACCAGGGGGGAGACGCCCTGAGGGTGAGACGGGCACGCCGCCTTTCCGCCCAGATCTGGAAGTCATCTTGTGACTTTTACGGTTGACGACGTTGACCTTCTCTACGCCAGCCGGCCGACACGTGAGCAATAATCCCAGCGTCTGAAATCATTCTTTGTATGATTTGTTCTTCCGTGACAACTTGGTGACGTCCGAGATGATCGATGTAGGTGTCATTAATGAATGATTGTCACATATTTAATAATGACTTTATTACCACTTTACAAGCACTTAATATACAGTCCTTTCAAAATGTTATCAATAGTTCTGGGTTTCAATAAAAGCTATTATCATAAGAACACTGAGGAACAGTGAGTAGGATTATATACTTCAAAAAAACACTCCAGAAAACATTATATATATATATATACGTATATATATATATATATATATATATATATATATCTTCATCCATTTTCTACCGCTTATGCCCTTTGGGGTCGCGGGGGGCGCTGGTGCCTATCTCAGCTACATATGGGCTGAAGGTGGTTTACACCTTGGACAAGTCTCAACCTCATCGCAGTATCTCTCTCTCTCTCTCTCTCTCTCTCTCTATATATATATATATATGTATATGTATATGTATATATATATATATATATATATATCTGTATATGTATATATATATATATATATATGTATATGTATATATATGTATATATATGTATGTGTATGCATATGTATATATATGTATATATATATAGATATGTATATGTATATATATGTACATGTATATATGTATGTATATATGTGTATATATATGAATATATATATGTATGTGTAAATGCATACATGTGTACATATTTATGTGTATATATTTGTTTATATGTATGTATATACATATACATACATGTATGTATATATATATATATATATACATACATACACGTATACTTACATACAGTATACACACATACATATATATGTATATGTATATATATATATATACATACATATACATATATATACATACAAATATATATATAGAGAAATATATATATATATATATATGTATATATATATATATATATGTGTATATATATATATATATATATATATATATATATATATATATATATATATATATATATATATATATATATAATTTTTCAATTCCACATACCCTGACAAAAGCATGTTTTCCATGCAACTTGAAGTATTGCATGATGTATCTTTTTCAGTAATGGAAGTACTTACAGTTCATTAGTCTTCACTCCAATCACTGCCCTCCTCTTCCGCCATCTCCTCCTCCCCACAACAGCATAAATTGGGGCCGGCGGTGCGATGTGAAGGCCCACATTCTCTCTCACACACACTTTGGAGACACACACGCACACACACGTTGGGAGCAGCTGCGGGATGCATCTTCTGGCTCTTTTGTGGACGCTGGGCTTCCTGCTCAAAGAAGCAAACACATGGGGCTTCAGGAACGGGATATTTCACAACTCCATATGGCTTGGTAAGGCAAATGATAGTATTAACACATCGTTAAAGGTCATGTAATACTATTTATTTATCTTTATGGAAGAAAATAATACTACCAATTCTTATTTGTGGAAGAAAGTTA
The DNA here is from genome assembly GCF_033978795.1 of Nerophis ophidion. Classification (NCBI taxonomy): domain Eukaryota; kingdom Metazoa; phylum Chordata; class Actinopteri; order Syngnathiformes; family Syngnathidae; genus Nerophis; species Nerophis ophidion. The sequence continues at coordinate 19,710,760 of NC_084629.1, forward strand.
CAATACTTATTTAAACCCATTCTATTTATACTTACTCATTTTTATATACCATGTAATATATATATATATATATATATCTATATATATATCTATATATCTATATATAGATATATATATATATATATATATATATATATATATAGATATATATATATATATAAATTCACTAATAAAAAACATTTTTGCGGAATTAAATAACACAGTAAAAACTAAACTGGCAGTTCAGTCGCTAGAATTTTACAATGAATGTTATGGTTGTTTTTACACCAAATTAATGTAAATGGAAAACGGTGCCAATGTTACTGACCTGACAGTTTTTTATTGTAAAATTTAGTTGTTGTTTTACAGTGTAGTTACATCTTTGTGAAAGGAAATAAGGTACTCCAAAAAATCTGTAGGTTCATGGTAAAAATTATCTTTGTCGTAAAATTTACAGTGTTTTGTTTTTTTACACAGAGTTATTGTAAATTTAAATAACATACCATTGTTCTTTTTAAAGTAAAATTATGGTGACAGAGCTGCCGTTTTGGGCGGGGGGGGTGGGTGGGGGGGGTGGGGGGGTGGGGGGTAAATCTATGGTGGTTGTTTTTAAAGTACATTACTGTAAATAGAGACCTAAAATTGTCTTCAAAGTTGATAAAAGATTTTAAAGTGTCTTCTAATTTTACGAATAACTCAAAATTGTCTTCACAATTCACGAAAGACCAGGTTTTTGAAAGATTTTAAGTCATTTTCAAAATGTATGAAAGACTTGAACTTCTATTCAAAGTTAAGATTTTTTTTAGATTTACAAGATATTTTTTTTCCAAAAACTCAAAATCGTCTTGGAAGTTTATGACAGACTTGAAATTGTCAATGTTAAGAAATACTTTTTGTTGTTGTTCCAGTTGACAGAGTTGGCGTCAAAATTTACAAAACATTCAAAATCGTCGCTTAAGTTTACAAAGTACGTTTTTTTACAAAACACTCAAAGTCGTCTTCAAAGTTTGCTAGAGATTATAAATAATTTTCAAGGTTTACAAAAAACTCACAAATACTTAAAAAAAAAAATTATATATTGTACCAAATACAATCTGTAAATTTTACAGTACAAAAACAAACTAGCAGCTCAGTCGCCGGAATTTTACCATAAACTTTATGGTCATTTTTACACCGAATTACTGTAAATGGAAAACGGTGCCAACCTTACCGACCTGACAGTTTTTTATTGGAAAATCTGGTTGTTGTTTTTGTGGAAGGAAATAAGATACTCTAAAAAAAAATCTGTAGATTAATGGTAAAAATCAGTTGTTTAACGTAAAATTGACTGTGTTTATTTTTACAGAGAATTATTGTAAATTTAAAAACAGTACCGTTATTATTTTTAAAGTAACATTTTTTTTTTTTTTTTTTAACTGTTAAATCTATGGGGATTGTTTTAAAGTGCATTACTGTAAATAGAAGACTAACAATCGTCTTTAAAGTTTTTGAAAGGTTTTAAATCATTTTCAAAATTCATGAAAGACTTGAACTCGTTTTAAAAGTTAAGATTTTAACAGGTCTAATATTTTGAATCATATTTAACCCTTGCAACAAAATAAAATTCAAATCCTCTTCAATATTTACAAATAACTACAAAGTGTTTAATTAATCTTTACAATTTAGAAAATACCTGAAACTGTCTTGAAAGTTAATATTTTAAATTGTTTTTAAAGTCTACAAAAGACTCAAAATCGTCTTCAAAGATTAAGAAAGATTTTTTACAAAAACCTGAAATTGTCTTCAAAGTTTATGACTGACTTGAAATTGTCAAAGTTAAGAAAGACTAACTTGTTGCTAAAGTTGACAACAATTAAAACAGATGTAAAAGTTTACGAAACATTCAAAATCATCTTTAAAGGTTACGAAATATTTTTTACAAAACACTCAAATTGTCTTCAAAGTTTGCAAAAGATTATACATCTACTTAAAAGTTTTATAAATGCTTTTCAAAGTTTACGAAAGACTAAAAAAATTACAATCTTAAATCAAATCTGTAGATTTTACAGTAAAAAAATAATTGGCAGCTCGGTCGCTAGAATTTTACCATAAATGTAAGGTTGTTTTTACACCAAAGTAATGTAAATGGAAAACAGTGCCAATGTTACTGACCTGACAGCTTTTCAGCGTAAAATCTGTGTACTTGTTCACTATTAACCATCTCTGTGACAGGAAATAATATACTGCAAAAAAATATTTAGACTTATGGTTAAAAATCATCTTAGTTGCCAGTTTATCGAAAAATGTACAGTGTTTTGTACACTGAATTATTGTAAATTGAAAAACGCTAGAATTATTTTTGAAGTAAAAATAGCTGCTAGTATTTGTTTTTTTTCCCATTAAATCTATGGTTTTACAGTACTTTACTGTGAATTTAGAAAAAGTAGTACCATTTGTATTTTTACAATTAATTATTTAGACCGAGACGCAATTTTCCTTAACCTAGGGTCATTTTCTTCACCAAATTATTGTAAATAGAAAAATGATCCCACGTTTATTTTTACAGTAAAGTTACGACGACTATGCTGCCGGACTTATTTTTAGTGTAAAAATACAAACTTTTTTTGAAAGTCTACTTATTTATACAAAAACAACTCGGTAGAAGGAAGTCCTACTTATTATTATTGCTGTTGTTCTTCTAGTCTGAACAAGTACTTTGCTGTTTCTACTACTTAAATGACTTATTGCATGAAAAAACAGTAAACATATGAGAAAGATGTAATAGTCACGAGAATGCCAGTCTGACAATGTCGATCAAAACGGAGCGTTGGTGTCTTGGAAGTGACAGGTAAACGTGAGCACACCTGGGAGAAAGGCTATTAATAACCTGATCGTACGTTCTTAATGTACGGTGTCGTGTCGCCATGACCGCCAAATATTATGGAGCGTAGCCTAGCATGTCTGCTAGTCAAGCATGCGTGAAGACTCCCCTTGGAGGAGGCCAGAGAACAAGCTGCTCGTTAAGATGGAGCAAAGTCAGCAATAAAACAGTTCACTTCATTTCAGGTTCATAGTTCATTCAGAGTAGGGTGTGTCTCGTCACCATGTTCCTGTTCCTGGTCATAACTCTTCATTGGCCTATATATGACTAAGTCTTGGGAAATCCTACCAAAAAATTTAGAATCTTTGATGAACCGAAGTACCGAACTTACGATTTAGTCTTTGAGCTAACTTACGTTATTACTGATTTTTGGAGTCTTCAATGAACATATTGCACATTTTTTGTTCCATTAAATACCCTTTGGAATTCCTTAAAGATTGAGGCAGACTATCAGATTATGTAAAGGTTACATTATAAAAACATGAATATTTGCATCTGGATCTGGTGTTGATGTTTATTAAAACATCTACGCTAGATCTGTGTTTTTGTAAACACAGTTAAATTACAAAAACACATTTATTAGGTTATAGATCAGACCTGGGGGGGCCACATGCGGCCCATTAAGCTTTTTAATCTGGTCTGCCGAGCCTTCCCAAAGAATTTTTTAGATCTTTAAGATGGAAATTGAAGCTGCCATTATGATGTGCAGTGATGTTTTCAAATTACCCTAAGTCTTGAACAATACAAAGTATTTCAGTGGTTGGAATCTGCGCTTTTGCATTATATACTAGTTACTATGGTGATCTAATTAGTTACTATGGTCATCTAAATCACAGCAGCTCAGACGAGGCACCAAGCAGTGTGGGTGGGGAGCGTTTCCACAGAGTGTTTCCAGAGCGGCCAGCCTGAAATGCGGGTGTCAGGGACAGACATGGAAGGAGATTTTTACAACACAGTTCTAAAGCTTAGTGATATATCAGATCATACAGTGGGGCAAAAAAGTATTTAGTCAGCCACCGATTGTGCAAGTTCTCCCACTTAAAATGATGACAGCGGTCTGTAATTTTCATCATAGGTACACTTCAACTGTGAGAGACAGAATGTGAAAAAAAAAAACAGAAATTCACATTGTAGGAATTTTAAAGAATTTATTTGTAAATTATGGTGGAAAATAAGTATTTGGTCAACCATTCAAAGCTCTCACTGATGGAAGGAGTTTTTGGCTCAAAATCTCACGATACATGGCCCCATTTATTTTTTCCTTAACACGGATCAATCGTCCTGTCCCCTTAGCAGAAAAACAGCCCCAAAGCATGATGTTTCCACCCCCGTGCTTCACAGTAGGTATGGTGTTCTTGGGATGCAACTCAGTATTCTTCCTCCAAACACGACGAGTTGAGTTTATACCAAAAAGTTATATTTTGGTTTCATATGACCACATGACATTCTCCCAATCCTCTGCTGTATCATCCATGTATCCATTCTGGTATAAACTCAACTCGTCGTGTTTGGAGGAAGAAGAATACTGAGTGACTGTTGTTTGCGCTTACGCGCCAAGCGTCAGCTCAGAGTACCCACCCTTTTTGGATTCACTCGAGAGAGTACTGGAGAGTGCTCCCCCGGGTGATTCCCTCGTTCTTCTGGGGTACTTCAACGCTCATGTTGGTAACGACAGTGACACCTGGAGAGGCGTGATTGGGAAGAATGGCCGCCCGGATCTGAACCCGAGTGGTGTTTTGTTATTGAACTTTTGTGCTCGTCAAAGATTGTCCACAACAAACACCATGTTCAAAAATAAGGGTGTCCACATGTGCACTTGGCACCAGGACACCCTAGGCCGCAGTTCCATGATCGACTTTGTAGTTGTGTCATCGGATTTGCGGCCTCATGTTTTGGACACTCGGGTGAAGAGAGGGGCGGACCTTTCTACCGATCACCACCTGGTGGTGAGTTGGCTGCGATGGTGGGGGAGGATGCCGGACAGACCTGTCAGGCCCAATTGCATTGTGAGGGTTTCCTGGGAATGCCTGGCAGAGTCTTCTGTCAGAGAGAGTTTCAATTCCCGCCTCCGGAAGAACTTTGAACATGTCCCAAGGGAGGCGCTGGACATTGAGTCTGAGTGGATGATGTTTCGTACCTCTATTATCGAGGCGGCCGATTGGAGCTGTGGCCGCAAGGTGGTTGGTGCCTGTCGTTGCGGTAATCCTAGAACCTAGGTGAGGGAAGCCGTCAAGCTGAAGAAAGAGTCCTATCGGGCTCTTTTGGCTCCTAGGACTCCGGAAGCAGCAGACAGGTACCGACAGGCCAAGCGGTGTGCGGCTTCAGCGGTCGCAGAGGCAAAAATTTGGAGATGGGAGGAGGTCTGGGAAGTCATGGAAAACGACTTCCAGACGGATTCAAAACAATTCTGGACCACCATCCGCCACCTCAGTAAGGGTAAGCAGTGCAATCTCAAAACCTTGTATGATGACGATGGTGTTCTGCTGACTTCGACTGCAGATGTTGTGGATCGGTGGAGGGAATAATTTGAAGACATCCTCAATCCTACAACCACGTCTTCCTATGAGGAAGCGGTGCCTGGGGAATCTGTGGTGGGCTCTCCTATTTCTGGGACTCAGGTTGGCAAGGTAGTTAAAAAGCTCCTCTGTGGTAAGGCCCCGGGGGTGGATGAGATCCGCCGTAGTTCCTTAAGGCTCTAGATGCTGTGGTGCTGTCTTGGTTGAAAAGACTCTGAAACCTCGTGTGGACATCGGGGGCGGTACGTCTGGATTGGCAGACCGGGCTGGTGGTTCCTCTCTTTATGAAGGGGAACCGGAGGGTGTGTTCCAACTATCGTGTCATCACACTCCTCAGCCTTCCCGGTAAGGTCTATTCAGGTGTACTGGAGAAGAGGCTACACCAGATAGTCGAACCTCGGATTCAGGAGGAACAGTGTGGTTTTCGTCCTGTTCGTGGAACAGGCAAAGGCAAAGCTCTCAATTTACCGGTCGATCTACGTTCCCATCCTCACCTATGGTCATAAGCTTTGGGTTATGACCGAAAGGACAAGATCACGGGTACAAGCGGGCGAAATGAGCTTCCTCTGCCGGGTGGTGGGGCTCTTCCTTAGAGATAGAGTAAAGAGCTCTGTCAGCCGGGAGGAACTCAAAGTAAAGCCGCTGCTCCTCCACATCGAGAGGAGCCAGATGAGGTGGTTCGGGCGTCTGGTCAGGATGCCACCCAACGGGCACGTCCGACCGGTAGGAGGCCATCGGGAAGACCCAGAACACGTTGGGAGTACTATTTCTCCCGGCTGGCCTGGGAACGCCTCAGGATCCCGCGGGAGGAGCTGGACGAAGTGGCTGGGGAGAGGGAAGGCTGGGCTTCACTGCTTAGGCTGCTGCCCCTGCGACCCGACCTCGGATAAGCGGAAAAGATGGATGGATAGATGGATGGATGGATGGATAGATGTGTTACAAATTAAAATACAAACATGCGTACATTCGTTTCTAGATAAGATAGTCTGTATGTTTACGAAAACATTCACGTTAGATTTGCTACAAGTTAATATACAATATCACATATGTTAGCTTGTAAATGAAATAGTCTGTATGTTTACGAAATAATCTACATTAGATTTGTTACAAGTTCCATCCATCCATTTTTCTACCGCTTGTCCCTTTTTTGGGATCGCGGGGGGCTGCTGGAGCCTATCTCAGCTGCATTCGTTAAAATACAAAATCACATATGTTAGTTTGTAGATTAAATAGTCTGTGTGTTTACAAAACATCTATGTTAGATTTGGTGCAAGTTAAAATACAAAATTAAGTATGTTCGCTTGCAGATGAAATAGTCTGTATGTTTACAAAACATCTATGTTAGGTTTGTTACAAGTTAAAAAACAAAATGAAGTATGTTAGCTTGTAGAATAAATGTTAAAGTTGAATTGTCTTCTCTGTTTGACAGAACAAGCCGCAGGAGTTTACCACCGGGAGTCTCGCAAAGGCCGATACCAGCTGACGTACAATGAGGCCAAAGCCGTGTGCAAATACGAGGGCGGGTCTCTGGCCACTTACGAGCAGCTTGAGGCCGCCAGACAAATAGGTATGAGAATCTGGAGGCAGTTAGGACCCTGGAATGCTGTTAACCTTTTCATGTTCATTTGGAGGCACTAAGTCGCAGGCAAAAAATGAAATCAATGTAAATGTTACGCCATTTTGAAGACATCCCTGGAGTGGTTTAAAAGCGTTAACACCTTCTCGGGTGGGTGACATCACCCTCCCGTGGCACTGGGATGGAGTCCAGCCACTCTGGTACCACGAATACGACCAATCACCTGTCAGCAGTTCTCCTTGTCAAAGCGGGAGGTCTGGCTTTTGGCAGGGGTCTGCTCCTTGTAATGGGAACACTGACTCCACAATATGTCTGCTTACGCTCATTAGGAGGTTCTGGTCCTCTGCACAGGGTGCGGTGGGGAAAGAATGATTACGCTTGCTTTTTTGTTGTTGTTTAGGTTTCCACGTGTGCGCCGCCGGGTGGTTCGATAAAGGCCGCGTGGGTTACCCCATCGTCAAGGCGGGCGCCAACTGCGGCTTTGGAAAAGTTGGCATAATCAATTACGGCTACAGGTTCAACAAAAGCGAGAGATGGGACGCGTACTGCTACAACCCCAGCTGTGAGTCGACCAAGAAGTTTTCTTTTTCAAACGTTGCAATAGGGGGCAGCAAAGTATCCTCCCTGGTCTGGTGGTGATTGACCTATAAACATCTTCAGTTTGTTTGAAAACATGTGCTAGCTTTGTGGTTACACCAAAAACTAGCTGATGTTCATGAAAACAAATTAGCTAAATAGTTCTCAAATTTTAAAAAATAGACTGAAAATTGTCTTGATAGTTAAGTTGAAAGAACATTTTGAATTGTTTTCAAGTTTACAAGACTCAAGATTGTCTTCAACGCTGACAAAAGATTTTAAATGGTCTTCAAATTTTACGAAAAACTCAACTTTTCCCAATTTACAAAAGACTTGAAATTGTCTTCAAAGTTTTTGAAAGATTTTAAATCATTTTAAAAATGTATGAACAACTTTAACTTGTATTTAAAGTTAAGATTTTAACTTGACTTCAAAGTTTACAAAATATTTGAAATCATTTTTAAAGTTTCTGAAGAATTCAACTGTCTTCAAAGTTTTCGAAAGATTTTAAGTCCTCTGCAAAGTTTATGACAGACAGGGTTAAAAAAAGATTTTAACTCGTTAAAGTAGACAAAACAGTTAATATCGTCTTCAAAATGTACAAAAGTCAAAATCGTCTTTAAAGCTTACATAAAAATGTTTAGTTTTTTTTTACAAAAGACTTAAAATATTTGTCAAACTTTGCAAAAAAAATTTCAATCATCTTTATAGTTTACGCAAGACTCAAAAATATCTTCAAAGTTAACGAACAATTTTAAATCCTATCCAAAGCTAACGAAAAACTTTGACATTTTCTTTAACATTATATTTGAACTTTTCTTCAGATTTGACAATGGACTTTAAATTGTCTTCCAAGTTTACAAAAGACTCGTAAATGTCCTCAAAGTTAAGAAAGATTATAAATTGCAAAGTTGGCGATGGACTTTATATTTTCTTCAAAGTTTACAAAATATTTTAAATCATCTTCAAAGTGTACATAAGACTCAAAAAAAGTATTTGAACATCCAAAAACTTCAAATCATATTTAAAGTTTACAAACGATTCTAAGATGTTAAGATTTTAGCTCCTCTTTAAAATTGACTAATAACTCTAAATTGTCTTCAAAGTTTACAACATATTTTAAATTGTTTTCAAAGAATAAGAAATATTTAAAATTGTCTTCAAAGTATACAAAAAAGTCAAAAATGTCTTCAAATTTCACAAAATATTTTATATCGTCTTCAAAATTTAGAAAAAACACAAAAATGTCCTAAATTGAAGATTTTAACTTGTCCTAGAATTTGACAAAGGACTTTAAATTGTCTTCAAAGTTGACAAAAGACTAGTAAATGTCCTCGAAGTTAAGAAAGATTTTAACTTGTCTGCAAAGTTGACATTGGACTTAATATTTTCTTCAAAGTTTACAAAATATTTTTAAATCATCTTCAAAGTTTACCAAAGACTCAAAAAAGTATTTGAAGTTCACAAACAACTTCAAATCATATTTTAAGTTTACCAGAGACTTGAAAGACTTGAAATTGTCTTGAATGTTAAGATTTTAACCTGTCTCTAAAGTTGACAAAGGACTTTAATTTAGCTTCAATGTTTACAACGTATTTTAGATTATTTTCAAAGTTTAAGAAAGATTTTAAATAATCTTCAAAGTTTACAAAAAAAGTTAAAAATGTCTTCAAAGTTCACAAAATATTTTAAATCCATCCATCCATTTTCTACCGCTTGTCCCTTTTGGAGTGGTGGAGCCTATCCCAACTGCACATGGGCGGAAGGCTCTGTAAACCCTGGACAAGTCGCCACCTCATCACAGGGCCAACACAGACAGACAACATTCACACTCACATTCACATACTAGTGTTGTGTTTTCAAAACTTAAATATGATGTCTTGAAAGATAACAAAAGTTTGGAAAATCTTCGAAGTTTACAAAAAATATTTTTAATGGTCTACAAAGTTTACAAAAGACTCAAAAATAAATTTGAAGTTGGGAAAGATTTTAACTTGTCCTAAACATTTTTAAAATATTTTAAATCCTCTTCAAAGTTTATGACAGACCTGAAATTATCAAGGTAAGAAAATACTTCAACCAGTCATTTAAGTTGACAGAATAGTTCAAATTGTGTTGAAAGTGTACGAAAACAGTCAAAATTGTCTTTAAAGTTGACAAATATTTTTTTGACAAAAAACTCAAAATCATCTTCAGAGTACGACAATTTTTTGAGAAAAGACTCAAAATCATCTCCAAAGCTTGCAAAAGACTTTAAATCCTCAAAGTTTCCAAAAGACTCAAAAATATATTCCAAGTTAACGAACAACTCTAAATCCTATCCAAAGCTAACGAAAGACTTTGAAATTGTCTTTAATATTAAGAAAGATTTTAACTTGTCTTCCAATGTGACAAAGGACTTCAAATTATTTTTAAAGTTTAAGAAACATCTTAAATCGTTTTCAAAGTTTACAAAAGACTCAAAAATCTATTTGAAGTTAAGAAAGATTATTGGCCTACAAAGTTGCCAATGGACTTTATATTTTCTTCAAAGTTTATGAAATATCGTAAACCATCTTCAAAGTTTACAAAAGGCTCAAATGTATTCAAAGTTCACAAATTCAAATTATATTCAAAGTTTACGAATTCAAAGATTTTAACCTGTCTTTAAAGTTCCCAACATATTTGAAATTGTTTTCAAAGTTTAAGAAATATTTGAAATTGTCTTCAAAGTTTACCAAAAACTAAAAAATGTTCACAAAATATTCGAAATCGTCTTCAAGATTTAGGAAAAACTCCTATGTTCTCGAAATTAAAGATTTTAACTTGTCCTCAAAGTTGACATAGGACTTTATACTGTCTTTTAAGTTTGCCAAATATTTTTTATATCGTCTTGGAAGTTTACAAAAGTTTTGAAATTTTCAAAGCTTACATAGAATACTTTAAATCGTCTTCAAAATTTACAGAAGACTCAAAAGTCTTCGAAGTTAGGAAAGATTTTAACTTGTCTTCAAAGTTGTTTTGAAGACTTTATATTGTCGTCAAAGTTTACGAAAGATTTTATATTGTTTTGAAGGTTAACCAAAGACTGAAAATTGTCTTTAAAGTTTACAGAAAATATTTAAAATTGTCTTCAATGTTTATGAAAGAATCAAAATCATCTTCAAAGTTTACAAAAGACTCAAAATTGTATTTGAAGTAAGGAAATATTTTAAAGTGTCTTTAAAGTTTATGAAATATTCTATATCGTCTCGAAAGTTTACAAAAGTTTTGAAAACTTCAAAGCTTACAAAAAAGACTTTAAATCGTCTTCAAAGTTTACAAAAGAATCAAATGTCTTCTAAGTTAGGAAAGATTTTAACTTGTCTTCAAAGTTGACGAAAAACTAAATAGTTTTTGAAGTTTACAATAAAGTCGAAATTGCCTTCAAAGTTTACAAAACACCCAAAAAAATAATCCTCAAAGTTTACAAATGAGTCTTTAGAGTTGTGTTTCCAGAAAGACTTGAAACTAAATTGTCTTTGAGAGGAAACGATTGGTCGAGTTTTGGTTTTAGTTTACTTCTTGGGAAAACATTGACACGCCGTTGAAGAAGCAAAGTCTCACCTGTTCCTTTGCATTCTTTGATGTGTCCCAAAACACAGAAAGTAATCATCAAAATGATCATAAAGAAAACAAAAGACTTATTTTAGATTGGTGAGTGAGAGAAAACAGTCGACGTGTCATGGCTGTCTGTGGTCCCGTGATGACACATTAGGACCGGTCATGCCGTCTGACGCCTTACAGACGCACGTTGTCGTCGCCGCCACGACCACCGGCGTTGCACGCCAAGCACCGGAGACGATACGAGGGAGCTTAATCACTCCTCAGGGCAAGGCGCTGACTTTTAGCGTCTGCACTGGAAGCTGCAATCTGCTCTCCGGCTGGGGACTCATCACCTTTTCCTACAAATATATTCAGCAGATACCACTGAGTCATCCGTTTGCTTGAAGAGCCCCTGGGGGACAATAGAGTAGACACAAGAAAGATAGTGAGGAATCATTTAAAAAAAAAAAATCCTGACACCAGATGCTGATCCGGATCAGCCTCAAACTGTAACAAACTTCATTTATCCCACAGCGGGGGGATTATGTGGTTGCAGTGCCAATTTAAAAAGTCCACAAACAAGTATTCAATGTAGCGCAAAAGTCACAAAGTTGTCTTCAAAGTTGACAAATGTTCTTCACAGTTAAGCAAATATTTTAAAATCATCTTCAAACTTTGCAAAAGACTCGGGATCATCTCCAAACTTTAAAAAAAATGTCAAACGGTCTTCAAAGTTTCAAAAATATTTAAATTGTCTTCAAAGTTTACAAAAGACTCAAAACCGTTTTGAAATCTACGAAAGACTTGAGATCGTCCTTAAAGTTTTCGTAGGTTTTTAAATAATTATTTTTATTTATGAAAGACTTGAACTTGTATTCAAAGTTAAGATTTTTGCTTGGCTTCAAAGTTTACAAACGTTTTAGAATTTATTTTAAAACTTACAAAATATTTAAAAATCATAGTTTTCAAAGTTTACAAAAGACTCAATTATCTCCAAAGTTTATGAAAAATGTCAAACTGTCTACAAAGTTTACAAAAATATTTCAATTGTCTTCAAAGTATACAAAAGATTCAAAATTGTCTTCCAAGTTTACGAAAGACTCAAAATTGTTGTCAAAATTTACGATAGACTTGAGATCTTCCTCAAAGTTTTCGGAAGTTTTTAAATAATTTTTCAAATTTATGAAAGACTTGAACTGGTATACAAAATTAAGATTTTTACTTGTCTTCAAAGTTTTTAATTTTGAATCATTTTGCAAATGTACAAAATACTTTTAATTTATCTTCAAAGTTTACAAGAGGCTCGAAATCATTTCCAAAATTTATGAAAAATGTCAAACTGTCTTCAAAGTTTACGAAATATTCTAATTGTCTTCAAAGTTTACAGAAAACTCAAAATTATTGACAAAATTTACAAAAGAATTCAAAATGGTCTACTAAGTTTTTGGAAGTTTTAAAATAACTTAAAATGTATGTAACTCTTGAACTTGTACTCAAAGTTGAGATCCTTACTTGTCTTCAAAGTTTATAAAATATTTTGAATAATTTTTAAAATGTACAAGATATTTTTAATTTATTTTCAAAGTTTAGAAAAGGCTCGACATCATCTCCAAAGTTTATTAAAAATGTCAAACCATTTTCAAAGTTTACGAAATATTTTTATTGTCTTCAAAGTTTGCAAAAAGACTCAAAATTGTATTCAAAATTTACCAAGACTCATTCGTCCACAAAGTTTTCGGAAGTTTTAAAATATTTTTTTTAATTTATGAAAGACTTGAATTTGTAATCAAAGTTAAGATTTTTACTTGTCTTCAAAGTTTATAAAATATTTAAAATCTATTTTAAAACAGAATATATTTTTGGATCATCCTCAAAATTTAAAAAATTTACGGAAGACTCGAAATCGTACTCAAAGTTTTGGGAAGTTTTAAAATAATTTTTAAAATTTATGATGAACTCGAACTTGTATTCAAAATTAAGATTTTTACTTGTTTTCAAAGTTTATAAAATATTTAAAATCTATTTTAAAACAGAAGATATTTTTGGATCATCCTCAAAATTGTCAAAATTTACGAAAGACTCGAAATCGTACTCAAAGTTTTGGGAAGTTTTAACATAATTTTTAAAATTTATGATAAACTCAAACTTGTATTCGAAATTAAGATTTTTATTTGTCTTCAAAGTTTATAAAATATTTTGAATCATTTTTAAAATGTACGAAATATCTTTAAATCATCTTCAAAGTTGACCAAAGGCTCCATGTCATCTCCAAAGTTTATATAAAATGTCAAACCGTCTAAAGTTTACAAAATGTTTCCATTATTTTCAAAGTATACATTAGATTCAAAATTGTCTTCAAATTTTACGAAAGACTCAATTGTTTTTAAAATTTATGAAAGACTTGAAATCGTCCACAATTTTTTGGGAAGTTTTTAAATAATTCTTAACATTTATTATAGCTTTTAACTTGTATTCCATGTTAAGATTTGTATTTGTCTTCAAAGTTTATAAAAGATTTTGAATCATTTTTAAAGTGTACAAGATATTCTTAAATAATCTTCAAACTTTACAAAAGGCTCAAAATCATCTCCAAAGCTTATAAAAAATTTCAAACTGTCTTCAAAGTTTACGAAATATTTTAATTGTCTTCAAACTCTACAAAAGATTCAAAATTGTCTTCAAAGTTTACGAAAGACTCAAAATTGTTTTGGAAATTTACGAAAGACTCAAAATCGTGCTCAAAGTTTTAGGAGGTTTTTAAATCATTTTTAAAAATGTATGAAAGTCTTGAACTTGTATACAAAGTAAGGTTTTTTCTTGTCTTCAAAGTTTACAAAAGACTCAAAATTGTTTTTGAAATTTACGAAAGACTCAAAATCGTCCTCAAAGTTTTAGGAGGTTTTTAAATCATTTTAAAAATGTATGAAAGTCTTGAACTTGTATACAAAGTAAGGTTTTTTTTTTGTCTTCAAAGTTTACAAAAGATTTTGAATCAATGTAAAAGTTTACGAAAAACATGTGATCAAAATTGAAAAAAATCCAAAGTCAGGAAAGTGCCATACTTCTATGTGCAGTTCCAAATGGTTTAAGCCAAAATATAAAAACACATGAAAACAAGAAAGGAACATTAAAAACACAAAGGAGGATATAAAAGACAAATGTAGTAACAAACTCGTTTTTAGTTTGGTACTGCATCAATAATACATATTGCATGCATACAGTTGCAACATGAATGGATAAACTTAAAACTACTTTTTAAAGTGTATTTAATTATAGTTACCTGTTACTTTGTCAAAAAAGTAAATGAAATAAGTAATGGGATTACTTTTTAATAAATGTACTTAATTACTTTGTACAGTAATATTGCGTTGCTTTAAAAAAATCTGGCATATGCAAGACGTTTCATAAAAGCAGAGTGTGTGCCTTTTTAAAATGTGGTGACTGTTGCCAAGTGACATGTGACAGCGAGGCAGCCAGAGAGAGTAGCATTAGCTCAGCTGTGTTTGTTAGCTCTGTTGCATATTTTACTGGATTGTTACCTCTGGTTAATAAAGATATTGAATGTGCTTCTATGGCTGTAGCTGTAAAAAAAATGGCAGGTCAGTTGTCATAATTTTACCGTAAAAATAAAAGTAATACCGTTTTTTGATTTACAGTAACACACTGTAAACACTATGACAATAGATTTGACTTGAAAAAATGGCAGATCAGCCGCCATAATTAGCCGGTATAATTTTTTGATTTACAGTAAATCCATCCATCCATCCATCCATCCATCATCTTCCGCTTATCCGAGGTCGGGTCGCGGGGGCAACAGCCTAAGCAGAGAAACCCAGACTTCCCTCTTCCCAGCCACTTCGTCTAGCTCTTCCCGGGGGATCCCGAGGCGTTCCCAGGCCAGCCGGGAGACATAGTCTTCCCAACGTGTCCTGGGTCTTCCCCGTGGCCTCCTACCGGTTGGACATGCCCTAAACACCTCCCTAGGGAGGCGTTCGGGTGGCATCCTGACCAGATGCCCGAACCACCTCATCTGGCTCCTCTCGATGTGAAGGAGCAGCGGCTTTACTTTGAGTTCCTCCCGGATGGCAGAGCTTCTCACCCTATCTCTAAGGGAGAGCCCCGCCACACGGCGGAGGAAACTCATTTCGGCCGCTTGTACCCGTGATCTTATCCTTTCGGTCATGACCCAAAGCTCATGACCGTAGGTGAGGATGGGAACGTAGATCGACCGGTAAATTGAGAGCTTTGCCTTCCGGCTCAGCTCCTTCTTCACCACAACGGATCGGTACAACGTCCGCATTACTGAAGACGCCGCACCGATCCGCCTGTCGATCTCACGATCCACTCTTCCCTCACTCGTGAACAAGACTCCTAGGTATTTGAACTCCTCCACTTGGGGCAGGGTCTCCTCCCCAACCCGGAGATGGCATTCCACCTTTTCCGCGCGAGAACCATGGACTCGGACTTGGAGGTGCTGATTCTCATTCCGGTCGCTTCACACTCGGCTGCGAACCGATCCAGCGAGAGCTGAAGATCCCGGTCAGATGAAGCCATCAGGACCACATCATCTGCAAAAAGCAGAGACCTAATCCTGCGGTTACCAAACCGGAACCCCTCAACGCCTTGACTGCGCCTAGAAATTCTGTCCATAAAAGTTATGTACAGAATCGGTGACAAAGGACAGCCTTGGGGGAGTCCAACCCTCACTGGAAATGTGTTCGACTTACTGCCGGCAATGCGGACCAAGCTCTGGCACTGATTGTACAGGGAACGGATCGCCACAATAAGACAGTCCGATACCCCATACTCTCTGAGCACTCCCCACAGGACTTCCCGAGGGACACGGTCGAATGCCTCTCCAAGTCCACAAAGCACATGTAGACTGGTTGGGCAAACTCCCATGCACCCTCAAGAACCCTGCCGAGAGTATAGACCTGGTCCACAGTTCCACGACCAGGATGAAAACCACACTGTTCCTCCTGAATCCGAGGTTCGACTATCCGACGTAGCCTCCTCTCCAGTACACCTGAATAAACCTTACCGGGAAGGCTGAGGAGTGTGATCCCACGATAGTTGGAACACACCCTCCGGTCCCCCTTCTTAAAGAGAGGAACCACCACCCCGGTCTGCCAATCCAGAGGTACCGCCCCTGATGTCCACGCGATGCTGCAAAGTCTTGTCAATCAAGACAGCCCCACAGCATCCAGAGCCTTAAGGAACTCGAGGCGGATCTCGTCCACCCCTGGGGCCTTGTCACCGAGGAGCTTTTTAACTACCTCAGCGACCTCAGCCCCAGAAATAGGAGAGTCCACCACGGATTCCCCAGGCACTGCTTCCTCATAGGAAGACGTGTTGGTGGGATTGAGGAGGTCTTCGAAGTATTCCTTCCACCTATCCACAACATCCGCAGTTGAGGTCAGCAGAACACCATCCGCACCATACACGGTGTTGATAGTGCACTGCTTCCCCTTCCTGAGGCGGCGTATAGTGGTCTAGAATCGCTTCGAAGCCGTCCGGAAGTCGTTTTCCATGGTTTCCCCGAACTCCTCCCATGTCCGAGTTTTTGCCTCCGCGACCGCTGAAGCTGCACACCGCTTGGCCTGTCGGTACCTGTCCACTGCCTCCGGAGTCCTATGAGCCAAAAGGACCCGATAGGACTCCTTCTTCAGCTTGACGGCATCCCTCACAGCTGGTGTCCACCAAGGGGTTTTAGGATTGCCGCCCCGACAGGCACCAAACTACCTTGCGGCCACAGCTCCGATCTCCCGCCTCGACAATAGAGGTGCGGAACATGGTCCACTCGGACTCAATGTCCAGCACCTCCCTCGTGACATGTTCAAAGTTCTTCCGGAGGTGGGAATTGAAACTTTGTCTGACAGGAGACTCTGCCAGACGTTCCCAGCAGACCCTTACAATGCGTTTGGGCCTCCCAGGTCTGTACGGCATCCTCCCCCACCATCGCAGCCAACTCACCACCAGGTGGTGATCGGTAGAAAGCTCCGCCCCTCTCTTCACCCGAGTGTCCAAAACATGAGGCCACAAATCCGATGACACAACTACAAAGTCGATCATGGAACTGCAGCCTAGGGTGTCCTGGTGCCAAGTGCACATATGGACACCCTTATGTTTGAACATGGTGTTTGTTATGGACAAACTGTGACGAGCACAAAAGTCCAATAACAAAACACCACTCGGGTTCAGATCCGGGCGGCCATTCTTCCCAATCACGCCTCTCCAGGTTTCACTGTCGTTGCCAACGTGAGCGTTGAAGTCTCCCAGTAGGACAAGGGAATCACCCGGGGAAGCACTTTCCAGTACTCCCTCGAGTGCTCCCAAAAAGGGTGGGTACTCTGAACTGCCGTTTGGTGCATAAGCACAAACAACAGTCAGGACCCGTCCCCCCACCCGAAGGCGGAGGGAGGCTACCCTTTCGTCCACCGGGTTGAACTCCAACGTACAGGCTTTGAGCCGGGGAGAAACAAGAATTGCCACCCCAGCCCGTCGCCTCTCACTGCCGGCAACGCCAGAGTGGAAGAGGGTCCAATCCCTCTCGAGAGAAGTGGTTCCAGAGCCTTTGCTGTGCGTCGAAGTGAGTCCGACTATATCCAGCCGGAATTTCTCGACTTCGCGCACTAGCTCAGGCTCTTTCCCCCCCAGTGAGGTGACGTTCCACGTCCCAAGAGCTAGCTTCTGTAGCCGAGGATCGGACCGCCAAGTGCCCTGCCTTCGGCTGCCGCCCAGCTCACATTGCATCCGACCTCTATGGCCCCTGCTATGGGTGGTGAGCCCATTGGAGGGGTGACCCACGTTGCCTCTTCGGGCTGTGCCCGGCCGGGCCCCATGGGAACAGGCCCGGCCACTAGGCGCTCGCCATCGTGCCCCACCTCCGGGCCTGGCTCCAGAGGGGGGCCCCGGTGACCCGCGTCCGGGCGAGGGAAATCTGGGTCCATGATTTTTCCTCTTCATAAAGGTCTTCGAGCTGCTCTTTGTCTGATCCCTCACCTAGAACCTGTTTGCCTTGGGAGACCCTACCAGGGGGCTTTATGCCCCCGGACAACATAGCTTCTAGGATCATTGGGACACGCAAACTCCTCTACCATGATAAAGTTGCAGCTCAGAGAGGAGTAAAGCAGTAAAAGCAAAGCACTGCAAAAAAAAGGAAAATATTTTTACAATAAAAAATGTTTTTCCATTTAAGGTAATTTTCCATAAAAACAATATAAATAGATTTTACGTCAATTTTTTTCCCCATTGACAGTAATTTTACAAAGAACTTTTTCCATTTACAGTAATTCGCAGTAAAAACGATGAAAACAGATTTTCCAAAAAAGTTCTTCCATTTACAGTAATTTGCTGTAGAAACAATGAAAATAGACTCTACCAAAAAGTTTTTCCATTTACTGTAACTCGCTGTAAAAACATTTTTTTTAAATCCATTTACAGTAATTCGCTGCAAAATCAAAAAATTATTTTATGTCAAAATGTTTTACCATTCACATTAATTTGCTGTAAAAGCAATGAAAATAGATTATACAGTAATTTCCTGAAAAACAATGAAAATAGATTTTACGTCGAAAAATGTTTTTTTCCATTCACAGTCATTTGCTGTAAAATTATGAGAATAGATTTTACATTAAAAAAAACATTTTCCATTTACAGTAATTTGCTATAATCCGTCCATCCATCAATTTTCTACCGGTTGTCCCTTTTGGGGTCGCGGGGGGTGCTGGAGCCTATCTCAGCTGTATTCGGGCGGAAGGCAGGGTTCACCCTAGACAAGTCGCCACCTCATCACAGGGCCAACACAGAGACAACATTCACACTCACATTCACACACTAGGGCCCATTTTTAGTGTTTCCACTTACTAATTTGCTATAAAAACAATGAAATTAGATTATACATTAAAAAAGGTTTTCCATTTACCGTTACTACTTGCTGTAAAAACAATGAAAATAGATTTTACGTTTAAAAATGTTTTTCCATTTACAGTAATTTGCTGTAAACACAATGAAAATAGATTTTACGTTTAAATTTTTTTTTCCATTTACAGTAATTTGCTGTAAACACAATGAAAATAGATTATACATTTAAAAACGTTTTTCTAGTTACAGTAATTTCCTGTAAAAACAATGAAAATAGATTTTACGTTAAAAAAAAGTTTTTCCATTTAAAGTAATTCGCTGTAAAACCCACAACTCTGGCGTTGCAGCTGCCAGTTTTTGGCAGCAGTTGTCAGCTGAGCGCAATGTTTGGTGTCTTGCAGCCAAAGAGTGCGGCGGCGTTTTGACGGACCAGCAGAAGGTCATCCAGTCTCCGGGGTTCCCCGAGAACTACCAGGACGAGCAGATCTGCTACTGGCACATCCGCGCGCGTCTGGGCCAGAGGATCCTCCTGCACTTCGTGGAGTTCGACGTGGAGGATGACACGTCCTGTTTGGCCGACTACCTGGAAGTGTACGACAGCTACGACGACGTGTCCGGATTTGCTGGCAGGTGAGAGGGGGGCGTGGCCAAAGATCTCCGAGCTCTTCTCCTAACTTAGAGCGTAAGTTAAAGGCCTACTGAAATGAGATTTTCTTATTTAAACGGGGATAGCAGGTCCATTCTATGTGTCATACTTGATCATTTCGCGATATTGCCATATTTTTGCTGAAGGGATTTAGTAGAGAACATCCACGATAAAGTTCGCAACTTTTGGTCGCTAATGATAAAGCCTTGCCTTTACCGGAAGTCGCAGACGATGACGTCACAAGGGTGAGGGCTCCTCACGTCCTCACATTGTTTATAATGGAAGCCTCCAGCAGCAAGAGCTATTCAGACCGAGAAAACAACAATTTCCCCATTATTTTGAACGAGGATGAAAGATTTGTGGATGATGATATTGATAGCGAAGGACTAGAAAATGTTTTTTTTTTTTTTTTTTTTAAATAAAGTTAAAAAAAAAGGCGATAGCATTGGGATGGATTCAGATGTTTTTAGACACATTTACAAAGATAATTCTGGGAAATCCCTTATCTTTCTATTGTGTTGCTAGTGTTTTAGTGAGATTAAATAGTACCTGATAGTCGGAGGAGTGTGTCCACGGGTGTCTTGACGCCAGTTTCTGAGGGAAGTCGACGGCAGCTGCATGGACGGCGCAAGCTCAGCTGATCTCCGGTAAGAGGCGACTTTTTACCACAATTTTCTTACCAAAAGCTGCCGGTTGACAAGTGGTCGGGATCCATGTTCGCTTGACCGCTCTTATCCATAGTAAAGCTTCACCTCTGGGAATTTTTAACAATGAAACACCGTGTGTTTGTGTGGCTAAAGGCTAAAGCTTCCTACCTCCATCTTTCTACTTTGACTTCTCCTTTATTAAATGAACAAATTGCAAAAGATTCATGTAACGCAGGTGTCAAATACTGTGAAATATTGTGCTGACGGTTTCTATTGAGGAAATCAGGGAGAAACAGAGATATGATCAATCCATCCGAGATGTCATTCACCAGTTGGAAACGGGAGAGCATGTATCTCCAACAGTGAGACACGAGCTTCCTGAATTGGCATTGCTTCTTCGAGAATTGAACCGCTTGGAATTGGTGGATGGTGTCCTCTACAGAAGAAGGAAAGATAGAGATGAAGAACTTTTCCAGCTCGTTTTACCTGAAGGGTTGAGGGCCTTGGTTCTGAAAAGTCTTCACAATGACATGGGACATTTAGGTGTTGAGCGAACACTAGACCTGGTACGCTCTAGATTTTTTTGGCCATGTATGTCAACAGATGTTGAAACCAAAATCAGGACTTGTGTCTCCGACGAAAATCCCCACCAGAAAGAGCCTCACCCTTGGTTAATATTACCACCACTCGGCCACTTGAGTTGGTGTGTATGGATTTTTTATCTTTAGAACCTGACCAGAGTAACACCAAAGACATACTAGTTCTTACAGATCACTTTACCAAGTTTGCTGTGGCTTTACCTACCCCTAATCAGAAAGCACATACCGTTGCACGTTACTTATGGGAACACTTCATAGTTTACTATGGGATACCTGAGAAACTGCATACTGATCAAGGACCAGACTTTGAGTCTACGCTCATAAAAGAACTCTGTGAGATTTTTGGTATTGTTAAGACAAGAACTACTCCATATCACCCACGAGGGAACCCTGTTGAGCGCTTTAACCGAACTCTATTAAGTATGCTCGGAACCTTGGAGCCCAAGCAGAAGAAGCGATGGAAAGAGTACGTGAAACCACTCTGCCATGCGTACAATTGTACCAAGAATGATGTAACTGGATTCACGCCCAACGAATTAATGTTTGGTCGCTCACCCCGCCTTCCAGTTGATCTTGCTTTCAGTCTTCCAGTCCGAGGAAAGCAGTCAAAATCACATTCTCAGTATGTTGAGCATTTATGTTCACGGCTCGAGCAAAGTTTCAAGCTTGCTGCTAGATATGCGGAGAAATCTGCAGAACACAATAAAAGAAGATTTGATAAACGAGTTACCCCATCTAGTTTAGATGTTGGTGGTCCTGTTTAAGTTCGCAATGTGAAACTGCGAGGAAAGCTCAAACTTGAGGTTAAGTGGGAGCGTGAGGTATATGTCGTTCTCAGCCGTGCTGGTGACCTTCCAGTATATACAGTGAGACTAGAAAGGGATGACAACGCTCCAACTCGAACTCTTCACTGTGATCTTCTACTGCCCTGTGAGTCTCTTCAGAGTGATACTTGCCAAAAGTCTCCTGAAGCAACGCCTCCTCGCAGGCCAGTGACCAGATGCCAGCAGCAAGAGACACCGCTTGGTGAAAATCATGACAATTCGGAAGATGAGGATGATTGCCAATTACCTCTATTTGCAAGCCTTTCACCTGAAACCTTAACTGTTAAAAAAAGCATCCTACCATTGCTTGACAAAGCTCCAAAGTGTATACTTACGGAACCTGTGAAACCCTACTTGCCTGATCCAGGGAAGTCCTCTGCTGATCCAGCCACATCGCCGCCTCCATCTGTGAGAGAAGATCATGCACACTTACCTGTATCCAATGAGCCTGTTCTCTTTTCAGCTAAAGAACCTGAAATTGGAGAACAAGATCAAATGGATGGAGAAACTGAGAAGAGTGGCCAAACAGAGACATCCCCAGAGTCTAGCGACCCTGCCCTTACCCAGTCGGTTGTGTTTGACTCTGAAGTTCTCGATGCGCCTGATGCTATTCGTCGTTCTTCAAGACAGCGACAACCACTTAAGCGATTTGGTTATTCCACGTTGGGTAATCCTTTTATTTCAGTTGTTCAGACGCTTTTCCGTAGTCTAGCAGATGCCTATGGTGAGATACTTAGTAGCCCCCCTGCAGAGAACTCTAGCTTAGAACTACCCGTTCACATTATATAGTGTGCACACGGAGGTGCGCCATCTTAAGGGGGGAGGGTGTAACGCAGGTGTCAAATACATTTGCGGAGACTATTAAGTCTTTCTATTTACTCTTTGCGCACTTCCTAGTCAAGTGACCGCCACAGTCCAATCAGCTGTAGGTATTTACCGGTAGCCGGAAGTGACTGGTATGCTCTTGCTGTAGTTAATCTTTGGCAACTCGGTGCACTCCTCCTTTGTCACGTGTCCGCCGCGGTCCGATTAGTGGTGCTTATAAGCCGATAGCAGGAAGTAGCCAGGAGACAGGACATGAGAAATCGATTGCATTTCTGCTCGAGGTAGGTTTTAAACCTTGTTTTCACCTGAAATATTGTGCTGACGGTTTTTTAAACTACATGCCTATTTTGTAACTTTATAGAGCCGACTTCCAGCGCAAGATTCTTTGTCATTAAGCTGTGTTTGACTGTAGAAGCTCAATAGGCTTTTCTTTTTGATGGCGAGCTAAGGAAAAATAATCACCTAGTCCAAGGATCAAGTTTGGAAGATTCCAGCCAGGAACCTCACCACCTGCTCTGTCTGGGCTGGTAGGAGGCTCTCGAGCCAACCCTTTACAATTGTCACTTTACCTGCAGCACATGGACTGTACTGCCATCCTTTTTTTTCCCCCAAGAACAACTATCTGAACTGAGATTTAAACAAGATCCAGAGACACTGAATAGTTAAATGGAATTGTATATATATATATAGTACTTGTGTTTTTCTCTTTAAATGACTTTCATGTTGAATGGCCATTCAACTCATTGTGTGTGTATATATCTGCTGTTCATCACTAATTCTTTAATACACTGTGTCAACCAAACTACAATTCAAGCTTTGCCTCTCTTTACGAGTTGAAACTAGTCTTCTGTTCCTAGCCCATAAGACCCCATATATATATTTATTGCATTGATTTGTAGCACGTATAGGTTACATTCAGCAACACAGATGTCCAGAATACTGAGTAATTGCGCGATGAAAAGAGACGACTTTTGGTCGCAAGTGGTGCTGCGCTAATTTGTCCCCTGCAACCCGGGACATCACGCGCACGCGTCATTCCGCAACGTTTTCAACAAGAAACTCTGCGGGAAGTTTAAAATTGTAATTTAGTAAACTAAACCGGCCGTATTGGCATGTGTTGCAATGTTAATATTTCATCATTGATATATAAACTATCAGACTGCGTCGTCGGTAGTAGTGGGTTTCAGTAGGCCTTTAACAAATATGTATATTTTCCTATCAGGTTTTGTGGCGATTATCTACCAGAAGACATCATCAGCACA
Organism: Nerophis ophidion; assembly: GCF_033978795.1. Lineage (NCBI taxonomy): Eukaryota > Metazoa > Chordata > Actinopteri > Syngnathiformes > Syngnathidae > Nerophis > Nerophis ophidion. The sequence continues at coordinate 19,734,497 of NC_084629.1, forward strand.
GGTGAGCCTTCCTTTCACACGGCACAAACGTAAAGGAATCCTGTTATGATCTTATCATTCCGCAGGAAATGTGATGACGCTCAAATTCCTGTCGGACGCGTCGATCACCGCCGCAGGCTTCCAGCTGCAATACTTTGCTCTGGACGCGTCTGCACTGTTGCAGAACTACACCGACTACTTCCACTGACCTCTTTCAGGACATATCAGCATTGACTACTTCTTGGTCGGGCCAAAACTTGACCTCCATCTTTTGCGGCTATATTAAAATAAAATACCAGCCAATTATTGTCAACTGCACAACTATGAATATATAAAACGCTCAAAAACCAAACAAGTGTGTTTGTATGTATCATTCATGTTGGGGTTTGTCAATACACTATCACGGAACAGTAGAACATCTAACCTCAAACGCAATGAAATGAAATCAATTAATTAATCCAAATAGTGCTTGCCCACCTCCCATCCCCCCCATAGACACCATTTCTACATGCAACATGAGTTTTAAAAATAAATATTCTATAATAACAACACAATAGAATGTAGGACACACAACTACAGTAGTTTTATCAAGTTATATCATAATAATGTACATTATTTACCTTGGAGAGTGGACCTCACGTGTATCGCTTTCTAGCATCAGCTTCTCTGTATTTTCAATTTTTCATGGATAAATGTCCACCGTTTGATATTATTACAAAGTTCCTGGCTGCTTCAGTATGGCGCAGATATGCGGTGCTACGCTCCAACTGCTTCACCAAGTTAGCGACACCCCCTTTTGATTTATTGATTGAAACTTTTATTAGTGGATTGCACAGTACAGTACACATTCTGTACAATTGACCACTAAATGGTAACACCCGAATAACTTTTTCCACTTGTTTAAGTTGGGGTCCACGTTAATCAATTCATGGTAACGCTACGCTAACTAATGGTGGGATCGATTGCAATTTTCATATTTTTCATACCAACGAGTTAGAGACACCTATTATCTCAAAACAATCTTGAGTTGAGGTATCACTGTATTATAAAACAAATTCGAAGCATGAAAATAAAATATTTGCGAGGGAAAAAACTTCAAGAGAAAAAATTCAAATGAAGTGATACATTCTTAAATTTGTCTTTGACATACATTGATTTTAAAATATTAGCTCTCAAAATTTTGTGATAATGAACAAAATGTTTTCTAAGTAATATTTGGAGAAAGTCAGTGTATGTTTTAGTCGTTTAATTTTTTTAATGAATGGGAATTAAACAACTAAAAATTATATTTATCTATCAGTGTCAAAGAGCAACCACCAGACCCCAAACCGGCTAGGTTTTAATTTTATATTCAATACAACTTAAATTAAATACAATTAAAAAAACATTTGTATTTCTTATTCTGATATCGGAACCGGACGTTGGATTTAAAGACAAGACTGCGTATTGGTCTGTAGAGAAAAAACAGTGTGGTCTTGTGTCATGGACCAGTGTCAGAATCCGATTCATATTTATTGGCCAAGTATGTAGTATGTTTTATACATAAACACAGGTAACTACACCAGTGGTTCTCAAATGAGGGTACGCGTACTCCTGGGGGTACTTGAAGGTATGCCAAGGGGTACGTGAGATTTTTTAAAAATATTCTAAAAATAGCAACATTTCAAAAATCCTTTAATATATTTATTGAATAATACTTCAACAAAATATGAATGTAAGTTCACAAACTGTGAAAAGAAATGCAACAATGTAATATTCAGTGTTGACAGCTAGATTTTTTGTGGACATGTTCCATAAATATTGATGTTAAAGATTTCTTTTTTGTGAAGAAATGTTTAGAATGAAGTTCATGAATCCAGATGGATTTCTATTACAATCCCCAAAGAGGGCACATTAAGCTGATGATTACTTCTATGTGTAGAAATCTTTAATTATAATTGAATCACTTGTTTATTTTTCAACAAGTTTTTAGTTATTTTTATATATTTTTTTCCAAATGGTTCAAGAACAACCACTACAAATGAGAAATATTTAGCACTGTTATACCATTGAATAAATCAGAAACTGATGACATAGTGCTGTATTTTACTTCTTTATCTCTTTTTTTGCAACCAAAAATGCTTTGCTCTGATTAACGGGTACTTGAATTAAAACACCACATTGTTTTTTTTTCCCTCCAGGCTTTTCCGCGGGGTTGTCTTAAATAGCAACTTCCGGTTCCGGTGTCGCAATGTGAGAAAACATCTGTTTTTGGTCCTTTTTCTCGTTTTTACCTAATTGATTATTTGTATTATTTTAAGACGAAGACGAAATATAGAATATGAAACCTTTGTTCAGATGTAATAATTGCTTTTCCACGGCTCTGTTTTTCAATTGTATCTTTTTGTGTTGCAACATAAACTTCTCATAAACCCATCGTGTTTTGTTTTAATGACCAAAATATACTCTGACCGCCGGTTTACATGACTTTTTTCATCTATTATTCTCACTTTTGCTGTAAATTCTGTAGTCATCGTGCTCCTTATAAGGTCAAAATGGGGGCTGGGCCGGATTTGACGTCAGTGGGGTCAAAGGTGATTTGACGTCTCCGAGAGGTTTGGCGCCAGCTATTTCGCGGGACGAAAGCTCAAGGCACAAGTGTTTCCAAACACAAAAGCAAAAAGGGCAGGGTGTCGTGCCGAGAGCAAGCCGGGGTGCTGAGCTCGATAGGCGGACACTTTAGTCGTGTTCGTCCCCTTCTCGGTTTTCTGCTTCGAATAGTGCGTCATCTCTGCGGACCGCCAGGTGAGCTTGTGAGGAGTTTCGTGTGTGCGTGGGACTGTCTGACGCTAAATTAAATGCTTGCATTATTATCTAATTATCGTGTATTTTATGTCCCAATAAACATTAATATATGTTAGCCAGTAGCTGTTAGCTTAGCACACGCGTGTTCGCTGCGCGCTTGCTAGCTATGCTACCTTGCTAGTTAACTGGGTAACATGCTTGCCAGATTCTAAAATGTGTGGCAAGTGTTTGTAAGCAACCATAATCCACGTAAGAAAAGTGTCTTGTCAAGCACTGATATTTGTCTCCGTGATGACATAACTGAGCTGCTAATGGTGTGGCGTGTTAGCATTAGCTGTTTACCTATAATCGCACTCATTATCCATCTTACTTTTTTTATACCTGTTATATGTTTTGATACTTCTCATGTGAAAGTTGTATTATTTGTCCTCTGAGTCAGTTTCTATATTTGAATCTCCCCATACGAAACAATGGGAATGGAAATAGTCTATTCCAGGGTCAAACTTTCCCCTTTTAGGTAACATTGTTAAAGGCCTACTGAAATGAGATTTTCTTATTTAAATGGGAATAGCAGGTCCATTCTATGTTTCATACTTGATCATTTCGCGATATTGCCATATTTTTGATGAAAAGATTTAGTAGAGAACAGCAACGATAAAGTTCGCAACTTTTGGTTGCCTTGCCTTTACCGGAAGTAGCAGACGATGTGCGTGCGACTTCACGGGTTGTAGGGCTCCTCACATCCTCACGTTGTTTATAATCATAGCCACCAGCAGCAAGAGCGATTTGGACCGAGAAAGCGACGATTTCCCCATTAATTTGAGCGAGGATGAAAGATTCGTGGATGAGGAAAGTTAGAGTGAAGCACTAACAAAAAAAAAAAGGCGACGGCAGTTTGTGTGATTCAGATGTTAGAAGACACATTTACTAGGATAATTCTGGAAAATCCCTTATCTGCTTATTGTGTTAATGGTGTTTTAGTGAGATTATAAAGTCATACCTGAAAGTTGGTGGGCTGCGGTGACCGCCAGTGTTTTTGAGAGAAGCCAATGGAGGAGCCAAGATCACAGCTGCGTTTTTGACAGCTGCAGGGGGAGGTCGCATAATCCGCTCAAGTCTCCCGTAAGAGCTGACTTAATATCACAATTTTCCCATCCAAAACTTGCTGGTAGAGAAACATGTTCACTTGACCGCTCTGTGTTAGTTTCACAACACACAAAGAAACACTGGCTGTGTTTCGGTTGCTAAAGGCAACTGCAATCCACCGCTTTCCACCAACAGCATTCTTCTTTATAGTCGCCATTATTAATTGAACAATATGCAAAAGATTCAGCAACACAGATGTCCTAAATACTATGTAATTATGTGATTAAAGCAGACTGTTTTTGGCCGAGAGTGGTGCTAGGCAGAAATGTCCGCTCCAAACAATAACGTCACAAGCACGCGTCAACATAAGTGTCATCATTTCGCGACATTTTCAATAGGATACCTCGCGGGAAATTTAAAATTGCAATTTAGTAAACTAAAAAGGCCGTATTGGCATGTGTTGCAATGTTAAGATTTCATCATTGATATATAAACTATCAGACTGCGTGGTCGGTAGTAGTGGCTTTCTGTAGGCCTTTAAAGTATACAAGTGTAAGTAAGGCTGCAATGATTAATTGATTAAATTGATGAATTTGATCAGCATAAAGTGTTGATTCATATCATGTTGCTTCAATAAATCGTGCATCTAATAAACATTTCAAAAATCCAGACCACACAAAAGAAGGTAAAACAAGTTCAATATAAGGTAAAAGGTAACTATAACATAAAATAAGGTAATATAATTAAATTCAAGGTATACGAAGGTGGGAAAAAGGTAGAGGTAAAATAAGGTAAATAAAATGCAAAAAAACAAATGGTAGGTATGGTAATCAAAAGGTTAAATAGAAGGTAAAATAGGTAAATAAAATGCTAATGAAACAAAATTAAGGTAAAAGACAGCCAAATAAAATAAATACGTAGTAAATATAAAAAATAAATATAGAATTTAATTTGGCCAAACAGGTCAAATAAAAGATTGAAAAATGGAAAAAAGTTAAAGAGAAGATAAAAGGAGGTTAATAAAATGCAAAAAAAAACAAATAGTAAAAAGTAGATGGGTGTAGTAATCAAAAGGTTAAATAAAAGGTACAATAAAATAGAAAATACTTTATTGATCTCTGGGGGAAATTCAGGTAAATAAAATGCTAATGAAATAAAGTTCATGTAAAAGACAGCCAAATAAAATAAATAGATGGTAAATGAAGGATAAAAAATAAATATAGAATTTAATTTTGGCCAAATAGGTCAAATAAAAGATCGAAAAATGTAAAATAAGTTAAAGAGAAGATAAAAGGAGGCTAATAAAAGGTTAAAAGAAGGTAAAAATAATGATTAACAATTCACTAAATAGTAGCTAAAACAAGTTCAATAGAAAGTAAAAGATATATATAAGATAAAATAAGGTAATAGAAGTAAAGTCAAGGTACAGGAAGGTGGGGAAAAGATAGATTAAGGCAAAATAAAGTAAACAAAATGAAAAAAAACAAAAGGTATATAGTTGGTAGAAGTAGTAATCAAAAAGTGAAATAGAAGGTAAAATAGGTAAATAAAATGATAATGAACTAGGTAAAAGACAGTCAAAGAAAGTAAATAAGAGATAAATGAAAGGGAATAAAGAAATATAGAATATAAATGTTGGACAAATAAGTTAAATAAAAGATTGAAACATTTAAAAGTTAGAGATAACAAAAGGTTAATAAAAGATTAAAAGAAGGTAAAAATAATGAATAATAATTGACTAAATAGTAGATTAAAAAAAAAGTTCAATAGAAGGTAAATATAAAAAGGAAAATTAATGGTAATGACAGTTATGACAAGTACATCGATCTTTACCTATTTTCCCTAAGATAGGCCCACAGGCTATTTAGTGTGTTGTATTAGGTGAATGACCTTTAATTATGCTTTAAATGTAAGTGTGCTCAGTATTTAGTCATATCACCCAATGCGAACAACCTTCTCTAGTATGGTGTGAAAAAAGACAATCTAACCAACACAAAAAGTCAACTGACATGGTGACACACAACACAATCTGCTCACTGAACTGTGTGAACATTGTAAAAAAACAAAAAAAACAAACGTCATTGCACCTTAACAAAATGCCAAATTACACACATTTAAATTCATTACAAAGCAGGATGGGAAAAATTCAAAACACTCCACACTTATACATTTTTGGCGCATTTTGGCTGCTTGATATTTCTGATTGGACACAAAACTGAGGTCATGGAAGTATACAAGGTAGAAATCGAACTTTCACATAATTAAATATCCTTCTACAGTATATTTCCCATTATATCAATTTGATATATGTATGAATGTATGTGTGTGTATATATATATATATATATATATATATATATATATATATATATATATATATATATATTTATATATATATAAATATAAAAATATGTATTTTTTTTAGTCTATTGCGGCCTCAAAGTCAATAAGTTCGGACAGCCCTGAATTAAACCAACTAATCAATGGATAACTTGATTACTAAAATACTTGGTAGCTGCAGCCCTTATGTGTAGCATTGCAAGGCTAGTGTAAAATGGTCGGGATGATGTAAGGTCCAAATGCTGTTTTGTTTGGCCACACCCCTATTAAAGAATAATACTTGAAATATAAATATCCATCCCTTTTTTACCACTTGTCCCTTTTGGGGTTCCACGGGGGCTGGAGCCTATCCAAGCTGCACATGTGTGTAAAATGTAAAACACAGGTGTATGATAGTGTATATAGTTATACAACTAATACAGTAAGTTGGCCAATAAAGTGAACTACATCCTAATAGGTTCTGTTTGCTCATCCAAGGTTATCATCACATTTTCCCGGGCCAACATCACAATCAAGCCAAAGGAGAAAAAAAAGAGCAACTTTAATGTTGTTTTTTCCCCAAAATTTTACACGTGTTTGAATTCAGGAGTTCCACAGCTCTACGATGTTGTCATGTGTTTTCGTCTTCCTTCCTCCTCCCAAAGGCTGTGCAACGTTGAGTAACGATGATGGCGTCGGCAGAGCCTCCCAGCGCCTTCAGCATCGTCCCGCTGCTGGAGTGTCTGGAGGACGGCGCCGCTGGACGCCCTGAACAGACCGATGCCTATCTCACCATCGCCAAGTAGGCCTCATATTTCCAACCGTCACTGCTTTTTTCAGTAGTGATGATTCCACCATTATGGGCTGAGCAGAAAGACATCATTGTAGTTATGTAAGGGCCTGCTGCGATGCCAGCAGCCCATATTAAAGTTGCTTGGACTTTATGGAACTGGCCAAAGAACCCCAACGTATCGTTGGAAAGGTCTCACCGGCGCTTACATTACTTAATTTTTGGATGGTTTAGTGTTGCAATGGCAATGCTATAAAGGGAAAAGATTCAATGGGCCCATTGATTAGGTACACTTGGCCCTATTGATTAGGTAAGCACCCTTGCAATAGGACAATAGTAGAATGAGGTAGCATTACCTCTTCTCGGTTTCCTCATTTTTCAAGCGATTTAAACTGTTCCAATGTGCAAATGAACAGTACATTCAGGACATGCTATCTTGCTAGGTGTGAGCATGCTAACTGAGCATTTTACTATTTTTTCCCATTTTACCTATATAAAAATATATGGATACATTAAAGAACTGCTTTGCCACTTTTAGTATTTTCTCCTATCTGGTCACGTGCTAGCAAACCAACGCTTTATAGTCGTATTTTTGCTACATTTGTATGTTAAAGCCTAAAAACCATTGATTTTGATACTTGGCGCCATCTTAAAAGTATGCTAACTTCTGTAATGTTAGCATGCTGTTTCTTTATGCCAGCATTTTTGTACAATGTATTTGTATAAGCCTAAAAAAATCCACAACTTTCGATACTTGGTGCTGTCACGCCAAATTTCTCCCCCCCTACAACCCCCCCCCCCCCATTTACTACCGGGCTCATTATTAATACAGACGTTCTGTTAACATTATCACTAAACCTATGCAAGCGTCAATATATACCTTGATGTTGCAGATAAAAGACCATGTATTTTTTTAACCGATTTCCGAACTCTAAATGGGTGAATTTTGCCAAATTAAACGCCTTTCTGTTTATCGGTCTTTTGGCGATGACGTCAGAACGTGACGTCACCGAGGTAACACACCCGCTATATTCATTTTCACATTACAAACACCGGGTCTCAGCTCTGTTATTTTCCGTTTTTTCGACTATTTTTTTGGAACCTTGGAGACATCATGCCTCGTCGGTGTGTTGTCGGAGGGTGTAACGACACTAACAGGGAGGGATTCAAGTTGCACCACTGGCAAGAAATCTGCCGCCAGACCCCATTGAATCTACCAAAGTGTCTTCACATTTGACCGGCGATGCTAAGACAGACATGGCATAGAGATGTATGGATAACCTGCAGATGCATTTGCAACGATTAAGTCAACGAAATCACAAACGTGAGTTTTGTTGATGTTGTTGACTTATGTGCTAATCAGACATATTTGGTCACGGCATGACTGCCAGCTAATTGTTGCTAACACACTAAATTGGCCCTAGTGTGTGAATGGGAGTGTGAATGTTGTCTGTCTATCTGTGTTGGCCCTGCGATGAGGTGGCGACTTGTCCAGGGTGTACCCCGCCTTCCGCCCGATTGTAGCTGAGATAGGCGCCAGCGCCCCCCGCGACCCCGAAAGGGAATAAGCGGTAGAAAATGGATGGATGGATGCTACGCTAATCGATGCTAACATGCTATTTACGCTAGCTGTATGTACATTTGAAACTAGATACCCACATTTAATGCGAAACAAACACTTACCAATCGACGGATTTAAGTTGCTCCAGTGTCACAAGATGCGAAAGTCCTGATCGTTTGGTCTGCACATTTTACCGGCGATGCTAATAAGGCAGCCTTGATATGGGCCACTTCATTAGGTACACCCACGCTATGGCCGAATAGCGTCAATAGCTATTCGCTCAATAGCTTCAATTTCTTCTTCAATTTCGTTTTCGCTATCTGACTCCATACTCGGACCATCTGTTTCAATACATGCGTAATCTGTTGAATCGCTTAAGACGCTGAAATCCGTGTCTGAATCCGAGCTAATGTCGCTATATCTTGCTGTGGTAACCGCCATGTTGTTTGTATTGGCAGCCCTGTATGACGTCACAGGGAAATGGATAGTGGTTTCGAAGATAGCGAAAATAAGGCACTTTAAAGCTTTATTTAGGGATATTCCGGGACCGGTAAAATTTTGAAAAAAACTTCAAAAAATACAAAAAGCCACTGGGAACTGATTTTTATTGTTTTTAACCCTTTTGGAATTGTGATAATGTTCCCCTTTAACGCTATATTATAAAAAAAAAAAAAAAATACAAACACAAGCTATGGGATGACGCATTTACTTCCGGGGTCACGTTTCCTCACGTTTCCTCTTATGTCATCCCATAGCTTGTGTTTGTAAATTTTTTTAATTTATTTTTTTATTTATTTTTTAAATTATAATATAGCGTTAACAAAACGTCTGTATTTTTATAATATAGCGTTATATTTTTATAATATAGCGTTAACAAAACGTCTATATTAATCATGACCCCGAAAGTAAATAGGGGGGAAGGTTTTTGCAGGGGGGAAGACATTTGGCGTGACAGTGCCCACTATAGGTATGTCAACTTTTCTTAAGTTATCATGCTAATGTTAGCATGTTAATGTTTTTTGCTAGCCCTGGCATTTCAGCTATTTTTTATCATTTGTACCTGAAATACATGGATTTTGAGACTTGTCTCCATCTTGCAAGCATGTTAACTCTTTATTATATGTTAAAGTGAGCATGCAAACATTAGCATCTTAACATTTTATGTTAACTTTTTCATACTTGGCACAATCTTTAAAGTATGTTAAATTATCTTATGTTATCATGCTAACATTAGCATACTATCCTAATATTATGGCATTTTAGCTAATTTTGTATGTTTAACCCTAAAAATTATGGATTTTGATACTTGGCGCCATCTTAAAAGTATGCTTACTGAACTTCTCGTATGTTAGCATGATAACATTAACATACTATCCTATTATTCTAGCATTTTAGCTAATTGTGTATGTTTAACCCTAAAAATCATGGATTTTTATACCTGGCGCCATCTTAGAAGTATGTTTCTTATACTTCTCTTATGTTTGCATGCTAACATTAGCAATCTAAAATGAAAAACTGATATTCTACCTAATTTTGAATGTTTAACCTTGTGCTTCTCAAATATTTTCTGTTACGACCCTCGCAGGAAGAAAAAAATATTTCTCGCCCCCCCACTCTCCACCATGCCTATGAATAGTATAATTTGTGTAATATAATTGTTATAACTATACCTCTGCATAGCATTGTAAGCATTTTAATACTAAAGGAAACAACACCCCCTGCCACTATTTGAGAAGGAATGGTTTAACCCTTAAAATCATGGATTTTAATAGTGGGTGCCATCTTAGAAGTATTCTTACTGTACTTATCTTATGTTAGCATGCTACTATTAGCATGTTAATGTTTTATGCTATCATTGTAGCTAATTTTGATCAGTTAAATCTAAAATGTATGGGTTTTGAAAGATGGCTCCATCTTGCAAGTATGTTGACTGCAAACAAGCTAACGTTTGTATGTTAAAGTTTTATCCTTGCCTTTTAGCTTTATTTAACCCTGGGCTAGAGGTTCACAGCACAGACAACAAGCCCATCAAAGTTTGTGTTGGATTTTTTAAAGTTAATATTCTACTGGTTTCCTCGCTTTTTTTAGGCTTTCGCTTGCATGAAAAGTCCTCAAAGTTGGGCCCAGTAAAAAATGTAATTTTCAGGGCTGGACTAATCCTAACATCTTATGGAGTAGCGCCCCCTTTTTCGGTTTAAAAGAAATTCCAGTTGGCGGAGTTGTGAAACATAACATGACTCACACATCAAGTCTCAAAAAGCCATGTTCACAAGTTGTCTTTTGGGGACAAATCGGGTCGTACTTCACCGTTGGGGACTTTGACCAAATGAGCCCAAATCAAAACCAGGTGTCCCAGAATGATGGATGGTGACAGAGTGCGACAAGTTTTAGCCCACGCCACAGGATGCGGGCGGGGCTTGGCGACAAACTTTGAAAGTCAATCGGACGATTCGCCACAAAAATGTAAACCGGTGCTCTTCAACACGGGGTCTGCAATCCCGAGGCAGTCCACAGAGATCTTGCAAGAGGATTGTGACATTTTTGATTGGTGAAACTTTATATATTAATTCCCTGTGCATCTTTTGTCATATATGATATTTACGTTACCATTAATCCAACACTCTGTAGTGTAGATTATAAATGCCATTTGCATGGTCACGCTACTCACTGTACCCTGCAGGTTTAAAATGAAAACATTAATTGTTATTAGAGCTACAAATCTTTGGGCACCACACGATTTGGATCTTGGAGATAACGATTCAAATCAGAATTGTTTCTCGATTCAAAATAAATACTTGTTTTTTTAAATAACATTTGATACCAGTTCTATGACTAACTACATTTCTCCAAAAATAGATGAACAGTTCTGGTAATTATTAATGTTACTTAAAAGAAAACTGGTTTTCATAACATTCTACCCAAACATTTAATAAAGTCAAATACAAATAAGGCAACAAGAAAAGAATCCAATACTTCTCTTTTCTAGAGTAAATCTGTAGAGCAAATATGGACATCTACATCAACAATATGATTTGCCTGGCAGGACAGGACATATTTAAAAAAAATAAAAATGTATACATCTATATTTCAAATGGAATTTTGATTTTTTGAAATCGATTAATTCGAAAACCGATTTTCTTTGACATCCCCTAATAGTTATACTAATATTAGCATTTAAGATTGCTAGCAATTGGCCCTCTAGCTGCCAGCCAGCAGGACAAGCTGGGCAGTAGCCGCTAGCTAGCGACACCATAATGTATTCTTTGGCTCTCTTCATCAGTCTGGGGGTCTTTGTCCTGGAAGACGTTGAAGACCCTTGTTTTAAACCTGGTACTCAGCTCCATTGATCATAATTACTAAACATTTGTAGGTATGAAGAAGATGTGGCCTTGAAAAAGTGTGTAGGCCACGTTCTAAATTAGTCACAGCGCCACCCAGTGAAGGGTAAGGCCTGTTTAATCTGACTGTATAAAAAAATAAATAATGAAGAATTTATTCAATTATTTTAGATTTTTATTTAGTTTTTTAATTGATTTTTACCCCCAATTTTGCAGCCGCCTCAGTGGAGAGGAAGGTCGCCAGTTTCTCCCAGCAGTTGAAAAGTACTTTTCCCGTCTGGGTGCGGCCATCTTGGTGAGTTTTGAGTTTTTCATAGGGCGCGGCGACATCACCGTCATAACGCCTCGTCTCGGCCTCCTCAGGCCCACGTCAGCAGCCCACACGCCGAGCTGAGCCAAGCGGCCCTGCAGGCGTTGGGGTTTTGTCTCTACCATTCGCACGTCGTCTCGCAAGTTTCTGGTATGTTGATTTTTATTTTTATTTTTATGTCACCGATTTGAATAAATCAGCACTCACATTTTCCAGAAACCTTGGCCGCCGATATCCTGTCCGCACTTTGCTCGGTGGTTTCCAATTCTACGGAGAAGAACACCTGCACCCGGGCATTGTGGGTCATCTCCAAACAAAGCTTCCCCACCGATGTGGTGGGCAAAAAAGTGAGCGCGCCAGACCAGAGGCTTGATTGATTAATTGATTGAGACTTTTATTAGTAGATTGCACAGTACAGTACATATTCCGTACAATTGACCACTAAATGGTAAGACCCAAATAAGTTTTTCAACTTGTTTAAATCGGGGTCCACGTTAATCAATTCATGCCGGTCCGTCTTTTCGGTCGCACAGCGCAGAGGTTCTTACCCGACCTTTGCCCTTTGTTTCAGGTCCCGTCTATCCTGGCGACACTGGAGAGTATTTGGAGCAAAGGCGACGTCCAGTCTGTGGTGATGGAACATGAGGCTTTGAACGTGATCATTAGGTAACATGTCGTAACAAGGCCCTTTTAAAACACTTAACTGTAGTGTGTGTGTGTGTGTGTGTGTGTGTGTGTGTGTGTGTGTGTGTGTGTGTGTGTGCGCATGTATATGTGTCTGTGTATATATACGTGTATATATGTGTGTGTATGTATGTGTATGTGTATGTATATATATATATATATGTGTGTGTGTGTGTGTGTGTGTGTGTGTGTATATATATATATATATATATATATATGTATATATATATGTATGTGTATATGTGTGTGTGTATATATATATACATATATATATATATATATATACATACATACATGATGAGCATTAAAGAGAGTACTGTTAGTGTATAAAAAAATTAACATTTTTTTATTTTTTAAACACTAACTGTACCCTCTCCAATGGTCATCGTGTATATTTATTAAATTTCAACATTTAGTAAGGACTGATACAAAAACAAAAATCCATTAAGGATGGTCACTGTGGTGGTTCCTCTCTTGTGGGTTCCCCTGACACAGACAGACCTTCACTGGAGTCTGGTTTTAACAGTGTTTTATTGTTGTACATGCACGCCGTGACAGTTCTCTGCTCCGCAACTTTCCGGTCTTTTCCTGCTGTGTAAACACGCCGCGACAGCGCTCTGCTCCGCAACTTTTCAGTCTTGTCGTGTTTGGCGTTTCCTTCGGCTCTCAAGCGTTGTCCAGCATGTCTGGTGCAAGGTCTGCCTGAACTGCGGTTCCGTGGCCCCGGTCGTTGCTGATAAGCATGACAGCTGATTGGATGATCAGCCACAGCTGGAGCAATCCAATGACCTGCCAGCAGTGCTTCAAAGCCGGTCCTTACACACCCCATTCCGCAGCCGGCGTGCAGACCATGCCCCCCTCGACATGTAGTCACAATTAGAGATCTAACGATTACTTGTCTTTGATGATAAATTGTGTGAAAAGTCCTGACGGTTAGTACTACCATTTTAAACAAATGATGGCAAAAACGTTATGACGTCAGTTCCATAAACAACTACACTGGTGATGCTGTTCATTTCCTGGTAGAAGAAGGTAGGGCTGGGCGATAAAACGATATCAATATATGTCGTAGCAGACACGTAATTAATATCAATAAAAAATGCGTTTGGATAAAACGTTTGAAAATTAAAGTTAAAGTACCAATGATAGACACGCACACTAGGTGTGGTGAAATTTGTCCTTTGCATTTGACCCATCCCCTTACTTACCCCCTTGGAGGTGAGGGGAGCAGTAAGCAGCTGCGTGGGCCGCGCTTAGGAATCATTTGGTGATTTAACCCCCTATTCCATCCCTTGATGCTGAGTGCCAAGCAGGGAGGGTAATGGGTCCCATTTTTTGTAGTCTTTGGTATGACTCGGCCGTGTTTTGAACTCACAACCTCCCAGTTTTAGGGCCGACACTAACCACAAGGCCACTGAAATATTTTCCTGTTTGCCGGAAGAAAGCGGAAGTTGCAAAGCAAGGTTTGTTGCATGAACAAAATGCACTTGCTTTCCAGTAACCGAGCAACGCAGGAAGAGAGCACTGATCAGTGGGCCTGACGTGCTAACAGCCAATTACGTGACCGTATCAACTATCAAGATTGGTTGCGCCATCTTGTTGTCTTGCGTTTGATTCTTTGCATGGAGTCTGAAGAGAAAGTCAAAATGAAGAAATTGTGGACAAAAGAGGAAAAGTCACCTGTACGGCAGTTTTATGGATTCTTAAACGGACCGTAGTCACGCCAATGTAGTAAATAATGCAAGGCACTGGTCCTACACAGCAACTTCGTCACACTCACCCTTAGAGCACAGCTGTAACTTCCTGGCACCAAACCTGCAGAAAGTAGTAGTTCTCAGGTTTTTCTGTTTACATTTGCGCTATTTTTTTACACTCTATGAAGCATGTATCACGATAAATAAAACACTCAAATTGTGATTCAGTTTTCAGCCGTATCACCCAGCCCTATTGCTTGTATTCTGACAAGTGACTTCTTCCCAGAAGTGATATATATATATATATATATATATATAATATATAATATAAACCTTTTACGAAGTGACCACTGCAAATTTGTGCATTCTTCGACTCTGCTCCCTTGCACTGGAGTGTGAGCTGCTTTTCTTGTTATTCTGTAAAATCTCGCACTCCTGCCCTTTTTCATTACCTCTTTATAAACTGGAATCGTACAGCCGAATACAACCCAAGCGTTGGGCACTTTTTTCTTTGCTAAATTCGCGCCTAGTACCTATTGAGAATAGAGCTAGCTTGACCACCACACATATTTAATGGACCGGACGTGACATCGGTAAAATCCAAGTAATATGAAATGTTTTATACCATTACATACTTAGTCATCAATCAATGTTTACTTATATAGCCCTAAATCACTAGTGTCTCAAAGGGCTGCATAAACCACAACACAAACCACTACAACATCCTCGGTAGGCCCACATAAGGGTAAGGAAAACTCACACCCAGTGGGATTCGTCAATACCTGAACAGTGTGGTCCATAAGTTGGCAGGGGAAAAAATATACATATATTAGTGTAATAATTAGAGCTGACAAAGTTAAAACAATAAGTTCGCAAAAGATTAATTTAATGGCAGTATTTATTGTTAATCGCGTGTTTGCGTCCTGTGTTTTCCTAAGTCCATACTGTAGTGATGGAAAAACAAATAGAAAGCATAAATGGACAAAGAAAAATTTATATTGAGTATCTGAGTTTAGCTTGAAAGCCCTGGCAGGTCGCTCTCGCCACAAGACCAAAGTTATTTCCATCCATTGTCGCTGCGGGTTGCGTTGCCATTTCTGCATTACCAGTGACCTTTGTTCTTTTTGGATCGCGGGGTTGTTGTTTTTTTTAGGCTTGTTTTTAGACACATGGTTGCTTATTTGGGCTTGCTTTTCCCTGATATCAATTAACAGTGATAAACGAGTTTGATGTGGTACATATGGTTTTGGTAGCTCTCTGCAGGACCTGATTAATTAGAATTTTGGTGTATGCATTTTGATAAATTGATGGTTCGCTCGAAGGTTTCGGTTGCCATTTAGGCAATATATGATGTAAAATTTTTAAAAAATATTTTACGTGAAATTATTTAAAAAATCAGATCAAACTGAGCCACCGGTTGCAAACTTTTTTAGTTTGTCTTTGTTTATTGTGTTGTTTGCTTGGATGCTCCCAGGCTGCTGGACCAGGTCCCTGTGCAGATGGGCGAAGCCACGGTGTGCTGGGCCAAGCTTGTCATCCCCCTGGTGGTGCACTCCGCCCCCAAAGTGCGTCTGCGGGCAGCGGCCGCCATGGAGATGAGCCTGCCGCTGCTCCTCCAAAAGCAGATGGAGGTGGCCGCCGTCATGGAGCCTCTCATGTCCACGGTGCGGTGCCTAACCTCGGACTTTTGGGCAATTTTAAGATGACGGTTATGCAGATGTAATTGACATGCTTTTTATCCTCACAGAAGCTGATCCCGGAGTTGCAGAAGCTTTTCATATCAAAGAATGAAACGAACGTCCTGAAGCTCTGGTCGTTGTTTGTCAAACTTCTTGGCAAGGTAAGTGTTAATTTTCAGCAACAACGCCATTGGTTTTTGTCATCACGTACAATTTATCGTGCGCAAACCTTCTCAGGGCCAGCAGTACTTTTTAAATATTTGCACTTTCAAGGATTATCAGCTTGTCCTAGCAAGAACCCTATTAATTTTGTATATCTGACCATGTGTCACAGTGCTCAAGAGCTGTGGGCATGGGTGATGTATTTGGTACGACCAAATTCTGTCTGCACCACCGGGATCGATTCACGTAAAAATCAAACTGTACTGACACATTTTGTTGCACGTGACGTAATGTCCGGTTGCAGCCGCTAGCACTTGGAAGAGAAACCGTATTTGTAGCAGACTGCTTCTCGGTAATTATCTAATGCCAACTAAGCCAGCATGCCTGATAGAAAGTGTTACAGTAAGTCTACGCTTTTCAGAATGCGCTAGCTCGAAGCTACTGTGCATTGGATGTACCGTATAGATGCTACTGATTAGCATTAGCGATTTTACACGGCGATTTCAACACCTCCAAATTTGGTAATGGGAATTACAACTAATATGATGCACAACACAAACAGCTGGGGTGTAATAAGTACAATACTTACAGTATAAACACTTTCTAGGAATCAACATAAGACTAGACTTGCACATTCAGCTTAATGACCTGTGGGAAATTGCCCCACATATTTGAAAACCTTAAAAAAACACTGCTACGTTTGCGTTGTAAAAAATTTGGTTTGCGATGTTACGGATTTTAAGTTATCCTAGAAGACTTTTTCTGACTGCTGACGTCATTCGGTCCCTACACCTTGTCAAAATCACTCCAAACTTGTCCCAAAATGTTATTATAATTTTGATGTCCACCCCGCCTTCCACCCGATTGTAGCTGAGACAGGCACCAGCACCCCCCGCGACCTCGAAGGGAATAAGCGGTAGAAAATGGATTGATGGATGTTATTAACTAGGGTTTCCCGCAGCGCTTTGTTGTTAAGGCGGCTGCCTTAACAACAAAGAGCCACCGCCTAAACTAAAGTCTTAAGTTTTTTAAGACTTTAGTTTACTAAGTCAAAATAGTGACATACTTAGTATCTCATGTAACTAGGACTGTTTTGTTTTTACTTAACGAAGCAGGCCTACTTCACAGTCTGTAGTCTATTGCGGCAGAAACGCCCCCTTCCCCCTCGAGAGACACCGCCTTAACTGCCAAATATTCTGGGGGAAACACTGTTAACTATTATAGTTTTTATGCTAAGGTGTTATTATTTATAACCAGCCCGCCCACCTTGACAAAATCTCCCAAAACCTGTACCATTCGTTTCTGCTGCAATGTTTTGGGTGTATTATAGTTTTTGTTATTAACGTGTTTTTCATTACCAACTCAAAATAACATAATTATAATAGTTGGACCCTAAAAATTTGCAGCAGAAATATTTCGGACAAGTTTGAGAAGATTTTGACAAGGTGGGATGAATGCTAAAACAATAATAAAATAAAATTTATTATACACAAAAAAATATGCAGCCCAAAGGTTTGGGGCGATTTTAACAAGGTGTGTGGGTGGGGTGTGGGGACCTCACTTGTCAGTATATGTATTGTAGAATAACTTTAAAAACAGCACAAACAAATTATTTGCAGTAAGGGGGCCCAACAAATGGCATGGCAACAAAGTAAGTTTCTTACATGTGGCATTATCACTGGAGGACGAGGAATAGCTAAACATGCTTTACTACACACCCTCGAGGATACAGTAGCTCACCGGTCGTCACAAAAGATAGCGCTCCATGAATTCTATGGGTGGATCTACACCTGACATCCACTGTTTATGTTTATAAACTCAGGAAATACGTCACTGAACACATGAGGACTTTGAATATGACCAATGTAAAATCCTGTTACTACTTTGTATCGGATCTGTGTCTAAATGTGTGGTATCATCCAAAACTAAAGTAAAGTTTCAAAAGAGAGAAGAATAAGTGATTATTACATTTTAACTGAGGTGTAAATAGAACACGTTCAAACATAAAATAACCAGATATTAACAGTAAATGAACAAGTAGATGAATCATTCATTTTCTACCTCTTGTCCTAATAATTTTGACAAAATAATAGAATTATAAATAACACAATATGTTACTGTATATGCCAGCCGCTAAAATAGGAGCCTTTGTTTACTAACTACTAAAAGACAAGTTGTATAGTATGTTCACTATTTTATTTAAGGGCTAAATTGCAGTAGGAAACAATATGTTTAATATACCCTAAGATTGTTTGTTAAAATAAAGCCAATAATGCCATTTTCTTGTGGTCTCCTTTATGTAGAAAAGTACCTTTGGTACCGGTACCAAAATATTGGTATCGAGACAGACATTTTTGAAACTACACTTGTGTGGATGAACATTGTTTTAACCCCACTTGTGTTTTTGAAACTCTTCGTGTTGGTGGGGACATGGCCTAAGACCGTCTCAACAGTCCACTTGTGATTCAATGCCCCAGAATACAGAATTGTTCATATTTTTTTGGGGGGGGTCCTACAGTGTCAAAGATATTGAAGGTAGCTGAGGTCAAAGGTTGAATCAAAAACTGTGTGCGAGTGAGACCTCCTGTGATGTTTGCTGGGCAGATGTTACATCGTGGCGGTCCCTTCATCAACTCTCTGCTCCACCTGGAGGAGCTGGGTTTTCGCAGCTCGTCTCCCACCGTCAAGAAGATCGCCTTCATCGCCTGGAAAAGTCTCATCGACAACTTTGCCCTCAACCCAGGTGAGCGACCACCTTTTCCTCTCGATGGTTTCCAGCGCCTCCGACTGGGTCTTCCGGGTTTCAGCCGTGGCCTTTTGTCCCATGCTCTGCCAGACATCCTGTGCAGCACCAAGCGCATGAAGCTTCTCTTGCAGCCCCTCATGTCCATCAATGTCAAGACGGAGGCGCTGATGCTCACCAAGGTGGAGGTGTGGTGGTACCTGGTGGTCCAGCTGGGCCCAAACCTGTTCCCTCACTTTGATCAGGTGGATATGTTCTACCTGAGGTTTCAAGCTATTTTTTTTTTCAAATTCATGGTCAAAAGTTTTCAATTAAAATGCTTGCTTTGTCTCTCAGGTGTCGGTTCCTCTGCTGCAGTACACCATTGGATCGGACTCCTCGGCGCAGGGCACCCCCGCTAGAGGAGCTGGTCAGAATGGCGTTGCTCACCCCAAAACTGGTAGGACAACACAGCATGACATTCCCTGAATTTCCACTGAATGCAACACGCACGATTGACTCTTTCTGGGTTTTATTCAAGTCAGTGTGTCCGTTTCCACCGCCCGCGGAACACCAAAGAGATGCCATGGTATTCTAGTGCTAAATATAGCTAGCATGTGATTTTTCCGTTTATAGTTGGAAATCAGTCTTTTTTTTTTATCTTTGTAAAGATATTTTAAAGATATGTTCCTTTTTTCTTAATTTTTTTCTGACCTGCAATGTGTGTTAAAATCTTGATCCATCTCTTTGCCGTACCTGCCAACAACTACGGTTTTCCCGTAATGAGTACAGGTTTTGATAAACCAGTGGTAAAAACTACCATTTTCCATTATAAATGAAGAATTTAAAAACGGAAGCTACGTAGCGAAGCAACTCCACGGGCAGGGAACAAATTATACAGGAAACATCAATGATTGGTTGGTTTACGTATAAGAACATCCATGATTGGTTGATTGTTTACTATGATAAGTCACGATTGGTTAAGATTGGGGCAAAACATTATGGACATGCCAATCGGAGGCAAGATAGGGTGGGTCAAGACCAGAGGTGGGTAGAGTAGCCAGAAATTGTACTCAAGTAAGAGTACTGTTACTTTAGAGATTTATGACTCAAATAAAAGTAAGGAGTAGTCACCCACATATTTACTTAAGTAAAAGTAAAAAGTATGTTGTGAAAAACCTACTCAAGTACTGAGTAACTGAGGAGTAACCTGTTTGTTTGATTACGGCAACAAATATTGCACAAAAACATAAAAATAGCAATGAGCAAATTCGGAGCCAGGAATATCTCTTAAGCAACTAAAACAATAATATATATTAAATAATAATACATTAAAATAAAAAAAATTAAGGCACATTGAGCCACAATAACTTAACAGCGCCATTGGCTCAGTAGGCATTGATTGATTGATTGAAACTTGTATTAGTAGATAGCACAGTACAGTACATATTCCGTACAATTGACCACTAAATGGTAAAACCCCAATAAGTTTTGCAACGTTAATCAATTACTTAATAAATGACCAAGTCGAGGTGATGTACCTCATATATACATATACATACACACACACAAACACATATATATATATATATATATATATATATATATATATATATATATATATATATATACAGTATATAATTTATATTTATTTATTTTGCCGTTTTTGTTCACATGTTAAAGGTGTTTTAATGAATGTACATGCATGTTTAACATATAGATTCTTATCTTTCATGAAGACAAGAATATAAGTTGGTGTATTACCTGATTCTGA
Source organism: Nerophis ophidion (assembly GCF_033978795.1). Taxonomy (NCBI): domain Eukaryota; kingdom Metazoa; phylum Chordata; class Actinopteri; order Syngnathiformes; family Syngnathidae; genus Nerophis; species Nerophis ophidion. The sequence goes on from NC_084629.1 coordinate 19,755,378, forward strand.
TGACTTGCATTGATTGGAATCATACTGTACAGTGTTGATAACGTCCACGTTTTCAAATGGAGGAGAAAAAAAGTTCCTCCTTTCTGTCTAATACCAAATGAAAGTCGTTTGTTTTATGCATCTTCTTTGTCCAGCTTCCATATTCGTTTTTATACACTTTACAGTAAATACATTTGCGGCAAACTCCGTAGCTTGCTAGCTTGTTTGCGCTGGCTTTCGGAGCCTTTTATTTTGTTAGCGAAGGCGCGACGGCGCGGCACTTTTATTGTGAAGACAGGAACTGTGCGATCAGTCTTTAGGCTTTTGACGGGAAGTACGGTTGAAATGTCTTTTTTCCTTTACACTTTTGATTGATTTATTGAAACTTTTATTAGTAGATTTCACAATACAGTATATATTCTGTACATTTGACCACTAAATGGTAACACCCCAATAAGTTTTTCAACTTGTTTAAGTTGGGTCTACCTTTGTTGGTCATGTGACCGCCTGGCTCTGTTTGATTGGTCCAACGTCACCAGTAACTGCATGTGATTGGTGAAACGCAGGCAGATTCTACTTTGTAGGTCCCTCTGAAAAACCAAAACAAACTAACAGAACGATAAAAAAAAAAAGTAGTGAGTAGCGAGCTGAATGTAGATAAATGGAGCGGAGTAAAAGTAGCGTTTCTTCTCTATAAATATACTCAAGTAAAAGTATGTTGCATAAAAACTACTCTTAGAAGTACAATTTATCCCAAAAGTTATTCAAGTAGATGTAACGAAGTGAATGTAGCACTTTACTACCCACCTCAGGTCAAGACAGTAGCTGACATTTTGTTCATTATTTCTACGGTTTATATCTTAATAATAATAATACATTTTATTTATAAGGTGCCTTTCTGAGCACTCAAGGACACCGTACAAAATCAAAACATTAAAATCAAATTGGATAAAAATAACAATAATAACAACAAAGATAGATAAGATAGGACGATTACAAAGAATAAGCAGTCCGGTATAGGTGTGTTTTGATTCTTGACTTGAAGAGGGATATTGAGTCCACGTTGCAAAGGTCTGGGGGTAATGAGTTCCAAAGATGTGGGGCAGAGTGGCTGGAAAAACTGTCCACCATAAGGGGACAGTGAGATGGATGGATGAAGAGGATCTTAGGGAACGTGAGGGCGTGGTGACATGGATCAGGTCAAAGAGATATGATGGAGAGAGGTTATGGATGGCTTTGAAAGTTAGGAGAATTATTTTAAAGTGAATACGATGTTTGATGGGTAGCCGGTGGAGTTGCTGCAGAACAGGGGCGCTGGATTGAAGGGGTTCAGGTGATTATCCGGGCTGCAGAGTTCTGGAGAAGCTGAAGTTTGTTAAGTGACTCGTGAGGGAGACCCAACAGGAGAGAGTTGCAATAGTCCAGGTGAGAGGTGACCAGGCTATGGACTAATATGGCAGCAGTATGTGGGGTAAGGGATGGGCAAAGACGATTAATGTTCCGTAAATGAAAGTAAGCAGACCAGGTAATGCTGTTTATGTGAGCTTGAAAGGAGAGTGTGCTGTCGAGGATTTTGGCATTAAATAGTTGAATCATTTTGAAACTAACACCATGACTGCAAGATATTTGTTATTTCATGCTATAAATCACAAATGGCAATTCAGATAAATGAAGATAGCTAATAGAATAAACATTGTTTGTACGCTTTTTGTTTGTATTTGGAGCAATTATAAGTGGAGATGGAGTCAAAGAGACAGACATTGGCTATACAATCCAAGGCAGAATCCACTAAAGCAGAAACAAAAAGGAAAATGCGAGCTGCTCAAAAATGTGTCTGGATTGGTCATCTCAGAACCATCAGAGCAATAATTGCCAAACTATTGTGTGAATGAGGCAAAGTAATGTATAAATAACGTCAACTTTATGAATCATCTGTGGCTGTGAAGTGAACACTTATAATGTTGTAAACACTGTATAGATTTGGCTATCCCATGTGGTTCCTGTGTTGTAAATACTGTAGTGACTAAATAAGTGACTGAAACAGAGATAGTGATTCATTTGGATGTATTTATGTCAACTGTTGATCATTTTTCTATTCTTTAAACACTAAAACGCAGCGCTTTTATTTTTGCCACAGGCAGCTAAATGTGTCAAATATCAGCTGATACAGGGACCGGGAAAGTAGAGGACTGGTTGTGTGATGCGTTTGCCAGGGATGATATCACTGTTATTTTGTTGCTGGCTGCAAGAAATAAAGTGGTTTATCAAGGCAGGACCGACTTTGTTGGCTCCTCTGGAAGGACAGAATATTTTTTTTGTGGCTCACTTTATTACTACTTCCCTTATTATAGCATTAAGCGCTTTTTCACTGCAAGGCGGACCCGCAACAGAATGGACGTGGGCAAGACCATAATGATCAAAATTCAAGATCCAAAAGTGAAACAAAATAGTTTGTTCCAAGAGCAAGTCGGATACAGTAGCCCTGCTATGGATGAGTATTGTTCATGTTCGAATCGATACTTCATACTTCGGGCTGACCAATATGGACCAAAACTGATATCCCGGTATTTTTGTAATTGTATCGTGTTATACGATATTCTAAAGAAAGTCTTTAGTTTAAACTTATCACCACATTATCATTGTTCTGAAATTACTTTTAAACAATAATTAATTATAGTTACTCGGTACTTAATTTAGGGCTACATAAGTAAACATTGATTGATTGATTTGATTAACCAAAAAAGTTATTTAATTACTAATATGATTACTCTTTATTACATGTAATTACTAGGGAAAATATTTGGTTGCTTTAAATTCACTTTTTTAATCTATCCATTTTCTACCGCTTATCCCTTTTGGGGTTGCGGGGGTCGCTGGAGCCTATCTCATAATGTCATATGCAATAGAGAGAAGTTTCATGCGTGTGTATACCTTTTTAAAAGGCAGTGTGTTGCCAAGCGACGTGTGACGTCAGTGAGGGTTTCACTTCATTTTTTTAGCTTTAACAGTTAGCACTGCAGCGGCTGTTCGGTTGAATCTTTTCACCGGCGTGTTACCCCTGGTCAATAAAGAGGAGACACAGACGGCGTTACGATACGGGCACATCGGCTGTGCACGAAGGCAAATGTGGTGGGCGTCGATGACTGAAATGCACGGTAGACCCTTTGTGCCTGCCGGATCCTTGCTCAGCTACGGTGCCCACCCGGCGCACCGGCCACTAACTGCTGTAAAAAGGCACATCAAAAGATATCTGTATGCCGATATTCTCTCAAATATATACCACTTTCTAAAATATACCTGTATTAACTCTTAACACCGGTATAGCGCCTTACTAGTACTCAACGGTACCAATATTCGGTACTTTTATGTGTCTTAATAATATGACGTTATTTTCAGCCAGCCAGAAAAATCGTCTTCATATTCTAAAACATCTCCGACAAATAGGAATGGGTACCGTTCACATTTGAATCCATACGGTCCAAGTTCCTGGTACCAGGGAATTAATACCGCTACCAATTTTCTGTACTTTGATGTGTTAAAACATATTTTTTGTCTTTATTGATCGATCATCAAATACATCAAAACAATATCCAATTATTTGTATAATATGTTTCCAATTATTTTGCAAATTTATTTAACATAAAACACTTAACTACAACAATGTAGTGTTATTTTCTTAGTATTGCACAAAATAAAACCTATCTCCATGTAGTCCTTTCTTTTTCCATCTGGAAAATATGTGCTGGGGGTCCATGGAGGCAATTATGTTAAAACAAATGAACAAACGAGGGTACAATAAAAATAAAGTCCAATTAAGTTTTAAAGTACAAACGAAAATGAAGCAAAAACTTTACGTTGAGAAGTGTTTGTGTTTATTTGGAACATTAATGCATGCAACATGATACAATAACAATTTCCAGTTTTTCTATTCAACATGTTCAAAAAAGAGTAGGATGAAGCAGCAGAGCTTGTTTAATCCTATCCCTCTTCCTTGACATAGCAGTTGCTGAAAACTTTTGTTCACTTCCTTTTCTCAATTTATTCTGAATATACTCCATAAGTAATAACATCAAAATTAATAAATAATAATTAGTGAATTAAGTTATATTTCATATGGTTAGATAAATACGATTATCTATAAAATTAATGGATGAATGAAATAAATTCACAATGTTTTATCATGGTTTTTCTTCTACGTACTTTGTAAACACTAAGTTTAAATAATTTATTGAAGTGGATCATATTAGTAGATTATTTGATTTCTTTGCTTAATCCATTACATAATTTAATTCCACATACTGATTTACTGAAGGTCTTAAGTGTTGTACGCACATACAAATTAGGGCTGGGTGATATGGCCTTTTTTAATATCTCAATATTTTTAGGCCATGTCACGATACAGAATATATATCTCAATAGTTTGCCTTAGCCTTGAAAGAACACTTGATTAATATAATCACACCAGTATGATGATTATTTTGTGTCTACATTAAAACATTCTTGTTCATACTGCATTAATATATGCTCATGTGTCTCCTTCCAGCGGGCTTGAACAGCAGCCTACGACTCAGCATGAACTCCAGCTTGCAGGTGCCCTCCGCCTTCCCCTCCATCCAGCTGCTGGGCCTGGAGATGCTGCTGCACTACTTCCTGGGAGCCGAGGTTGTCGCCACGGCGGCCAAGAACAAGCTGGTGCTGACTCTCGGTGAGTGCTGGTCGTCCTGATCTTTTAGTGGCGGTGCGCTTCTGAGTTGATTCATGGTGCGCACCATGAATTGATTAACGTGGACCCCGACTTAAACAAGTTGAAAAACTTATTCGGGTGTTACCATTTAGTGGTCAATTGTACGGAATATGTACTGTACTGTGCAAACTACTAATAAAAGTATCAATCAATCAATCAATCAAAGTTTATCGCAGCAATTTCAATTTCTATTAACGATTATTAATTTCTAATAATCGGGGAAAAACGATAAATGGGCCAGGCAACGTGCATGCAAATTTCTGAGCTTGTTACAGTGAAAAAAAGAGAATGTCTACGAGAAGTTTGCGATGTCACCATGGTTGCCATTTTTTATTTGACACAAGGCCTAATTATTAATCATCACTGAACTCAACAAAAAAGTAACTCATGATTTCCGCGTTCACATAACCGTGGATGGAATCACATGATTGGCAAAAAAAAAGCCAACTTGTTAATAAACACTCATTTATTCCTGAACTTTATTCTGAACTAAACAATCAATGTCAAGACGGCCACTTAAAACCGCAACTTAACTACAAAGTTAAACCTAGCAAGAACAATCCATACATCCTCAACACATCTCATCTGCTTGTGTTGTTGTGAACGACATCTTCCATGTAACATTAATATACGAACAATGGTTGCAACTTGAGGCTTTTTTTTTTTTTTAAATAATATAATTACAGCTTCAAGCACGTCGTCTTTTGGAAGTTTGTTTGTATTACGTCATAACGACAAGCTGAGCTGTTATTTTAAAGTACTTTCAAGGGTCATTGATCTAATTTACTTTCATTGTCCACATGATGGTAGCAAATATGTAGCATTCAAATCCAGAAGTCCCGCAGCGAGCTGCACGAGCCGCAGGAACACCGGGAATGACCAAAAGGCACCCAGAAGTGAACCAGCGAAAGTGGGGGAAAAATGGAGGAAAAGGAGGAAAAAGTACCAAATTGTTTAAAAATCCTGCCTGTTATGTAATATTAATTTGAAAGCACTCGGCGGTGCAATGCTTTGTTCAACCCATGACGTCTCGCGGGCCAAATTGAAGAGGCTGGCGGGCCGTAGTATGGACATTTAAAAAAAATAAAATCAGACTTTTTGTCCAATAAAATGACGCCACTCCATCAAATAAAAAAATTACATCGGTAAGTTGCCTATTGCCACAGCCAATGTTTTGGGCAGTAGACCTAGCACCCGACGACCATGTGGTTCATTAGATAGAGATTTTAGTTGTAACTTTGATGGAAGTCGAAGGCAATACAAAGTTTTTAGCTGAAATCCTTGTTTTTCTTCTAGAACCTTTAAAACATTCTCTCTTGAGCGCTGCCTGTTCCTTCAGCAAACATGCTGCTGTGCTCATCTCCAGCATCAAAGATGGATTCAGCAACGTCGGCAAGGAAGCTCCAGGTGCACTAAATAAAAGATGAAATGTACCTGAAAAAAAACTCATGTTTTTTTTTAGTCAACATCTTTTACTTCCTTTTTTTGCAGAGTCACTTTTGGCACTTCTATGGAATCATCTTGTCCATTTTGTCAGCTTATCCACTGAGTCTGGTAAGTTCCCACACATCAGTTTGGTGTGTCTGGGGAAGTATACACTTGTTGATTCATTTTGTTAAGTTACAGCCTTTTTAAAAAAAGAAAAATGGTTTCAATTCATTTTTCCCCTCAAAATTTAACACAAAATTTAACACTCACGACAAAAGAAACAATTTTGTGTGCGATTTTTAAGCATGTTTGTGTGCAATTTCTGCAAGTATATTTAAAACATAAAAAACAGCATGTACATACATTTTCAGCGATGAAGCTGGAAATATCCTATCTCTACCGATCATCTTGTTTATAGTGATGGGTAATTTCAACCAATTCTTGGTACTATATCGTACCAATTGTCGTTTTTTTGTGTGTTTTAATAAATATTGTTTCTGATAACATATTTTTTTTATTGCAACATTTATAAATGAGAGGATTGTGATAAGCCAGGACGATGTTCTGTGAATATTTCAGTGTAAATGTTTCCGTGGTTGCTGCACTTCAAGGAGGGTTCTAAAGCTGTAGTTCCCGCCCAGGCAGCGCCACATAGAGCACCCCTGATTGGGTCTGGGTTGAAGGTCCGTCCGGAGGGGGATGGAAAGACTTTATCCTGGCCTCCTTCCCAACTCATTGCCACTTTCATCAGTTTAAGTCCGAGCACCCGGATCATTCTTTTAGTCTGGGCTGCTGTGACGAGAAAGAACCTCTGAGGGGTCACGCCCCAGTGATGACTGTTCTGCACCAGTCCCGTGCCGCCGTGCTCGGAACTCTTATGTGAACGCTTGAAACATCGTAGAACTTTCCTTCAAAGTTGTTCCCCTGTATGCCCTGCAGGCAGTAAGAAGGACAGGCAGGGCAGTGAAGTCCTGACGCAGATGTTGCAAACCCTCGAGAGCATCATCCGCTCAGAAGCTCTTCCTGCAGATAAAGTCCTGGTAGGAACATCTTCATGTTCTTGTGTCACAAAATGCACTAAGTGGAGAATCGATATAAGACCACCCACAAAACGGCGCATCCTGAAGAGACGGTCAGAGAGTGACTTGAAGTCTTTGAAACATCTATGCCACATTTTGACCAAAGCGCCACCATTACATGTTATGTAGACCACAAGCAAGCGTTTTACATGTAGAAAAAAATCATGTTATGACTGCTTTAATGTGCCTTTACCTTGTTAATAAATACGTTGTCTTCATAAATATAAATTATATAAATGAATGAGGTAGATCTCCTCGACTTGGTCAATTGGAAAGTAGCTCGCATGCAGAAAAAGTGTGGGCACCCCTGATCTAGAGTATTTAATAATGTTTCTTTTTTTTTTTAAATTATTTATTTCAGGCATTACCATTAAAAAAAAATTCTAAAAAAAAAAAAAAAAGTACAAAGTTGAAAACTCATAATATAAATTAATGTAGTGCAAAAGTTAATGTATAGTATGTAATACATGATTGTCCAGTTTTGCCTGAAAGGGAGTGGGAAAAATATAACTTATTTAATCCCACCCCCTAGTAGCCAGAGAGAAAGTATATTTTTGAGGTGACTGATGTAAACAGAAGTCACTGGATGTGTATCACCCGAGAGGGCGTGGCTACAGGATATTAAAGTTGACAAATGGGAAACAGTCTTTGCATGCATGTTATATGATTTGACATGACATTTTCAATTATATTAATGTTAGTAAATGATCTACTGATGAAATGTTGTGGTACGTTACTAGGGACATGTAAGAGGTTTGTAGATGAGAATAAAGCTAAATGTCCAATATAGTGTAGCAATGCACCCGATGTAGTCTTGATTTTCAAGATTTGCTCCCGGGGTATGCGTGGCAGCACTTAATGCTGATAGAAATGTTCCTCAAGCTTCTTTTTTCCCCCTCAAAGTGTGCTCACATCCCTAAAAATGTGATGGTGTGAGAAAAACAATGCACAGAGTAATTTGGTCCTAAAACAGTCCAGAAGGTGTTTTTTGGTACTAATACAGTATTCCAACGTCCTGCAGATACTCTTGGAGGGCACAGTCAAAGGCATCTCCCCTCGCGTCCTGGGCTCTGCCGCCTACCAAGTGGGCAAGATGGACGTGCTCAATGTGAGTGCCTCAGACGCCATGCTTTCTAGTGTTTACCTATGATGGCCTTTTTGGAGACAACCCAACGTTTATTTTTTTTCTTCTCAGGGAACGCCAGCGCTTTTTCTCATTCTCCTCCTCTTCGACAGCAGTATGCTGGCGGCCTACATCGAGGACGCCAGGTGGGACCGGCTTGTATCAACGTGGCGGCGACTGCTTGCTTATTGAATAAGTTTGCCTCTGTGCAGGTTTTACCACTGCCTCAAGACGCTGGTGGGCTGCGGCCTATCGGGCCCCACCTCCCCGTTGGCGTTTGGCGAGGCGGTGCTGGGTGCCATAAATCGCAGCGCTGCCTGCGTGCAAAACAAAGAGCACCTGCTGAGGATGTGGAGCGCAATGGTCGGCCCGCTGACAGACACCATAACGCAGGTGTTGTGTTGTTGGACTGGTCTGTCTCCTGATGATGTCACAGATGACATGAGGCCTTGTTGGATGTCTCGTTGCAGTCGAATGAAGTCAACCAAGGAGACGCCTTGGAGCACAACTTCAGCGCCATGCACTCCGCCTTGTTGTTCCCCGTCACGCACCTGCTGAGTGGGACGCCTCTGGAGCAGGTTTGTTTACAATACTTATCAGCAGACAGCATGTAAGACACCACTTTGGTTGTAAAATCACAAAATGTCCTGTCAAAGTTTCGCTGCCTTTTTTGGCGAATGTTGTCGCCTAAAATACGTGAATTTGCAGCAGCTTTTTCTCACGTCTTAAATCGAACAATTTAAATTTAAGGCCTTAAAAAATAAATTGAGAGCACCTTCCTTAATGTATATGGATTTATAAATTTTAAAAGACATTGAATATTTAATGAATAAAAGTATCTAAGTGTCAGTCTACTTTCAAAATTGAGGCACTTTCTTCCTCTTAACGCTCTCCTAATTCTGTATGGGACTCTATTTGAAGCACATACTGTATAAACTCTTGTAATGTCGTATGGTGTCACACGTATCCCAGTTATCTTAGAAAAAAATGGAGATTCTTCAGAAGAAAGTCATAGGTCTTATATCAACTTTACTGCTCTCTCAAATCCTCTTTTTATGGGTACAATCTTCTGAAGCTTACTGAGTGCAACAGATTCCACAGTGCTTGTATTATGTATAACGTAATTTAAGGATTAATTTCTAGACTCTGCCAGCCCATTCCAGTGACCACTACTTCTCATAGACGTAACACTAGAATTCGACTTTTATTAAGAGGGAAAAATGGTCATCTAAAATCTACAAGCTTCAGTATGGCCTGTAGAGGACCGATGATTTGGAATGAGATTAATAGCTTTATAAAAGAATCATGTTCTTTAAACATTTTTAAAGCTTAACTTTAAAAGAATCATTCTTTATTTAATTTAAAAAAGCGTTTTAAGAAAAATGTATTGCTACCTTATGATTAGTATATTTAGCACACTCCCCGTGGCTAAGGAATCCACATTCGTTGCATAAGTTTGGTCTTGACCTCTGTATGTATGATGAGATTATTGCACATCTTCAAGATGCAACCTTTTAATCAAATTTAAATAATTGGATATTGAGACTGATTTGGTGGATTTTAATATATATATATATATATATATATATATATATATATATATATATATATATATATATATATAGTTCTATAAATGTTGGTTGGTATGACATTGTAAATGGGTATTTGGTGGGTAGATTTTGAAATTGTTTCGTACTGTATTTTGAATATTATACGATGATATATATTTTAACTGTGGGTCCCTGTCCTTTAAGCTGTGCGCTTCTAGGGATTACTGTACCTTTTTGCAGAACGGACTCTGATATTAACAAGAGAAACAATTAAATACAAGATTATGTTTGTATGTAAATGAATAAATAAATCTCTAAAATCTCATGGAAGATCTAAAATACGATTTTGAAAGGTCTTAATCTATTTAAAATTACTTTAATTTTAAAAACGTGCATAAACTTCAGTCTTGCTTTTTAAATGTTTTGATTTTTTTGAGAACGCTATAGCATAACTACAAATAGGCTACATGTGCTGCCTGGTCGGTATTAATCAAGCACCACCTAGTGTGCTGTGCGTGCACAGCGGCGTGTTGGGGCTTCGCTTAGCAGTATGTAAGTAGAAGTTGAACATTTTGTGGTCCCAATACCATATATGGTATTAGTATTGTAAAGATGTACATTTACTCTTCCATATGTAGCGACTCTCATTCATGATATCAATAAAGTTAAATGGTTATGTTATCAGATTGTAAGTGCACATGAGTCTGAATCTGTCGTGTCTGCAGGCGTCCCAGAAGTCCATGCTGTCCACGTGGTCTAAACTCTACAAGGTGTTTGCACGCTGCTCTTCTTTGGTGGTCACTGCCGAAGAAAATGTGTGCTGTGAAGAATTCTGTGCCAAGATGGCCACTACGGTGGATCGGGAGACTTTGATGGTAAAAAACATAGTGCTGTGCGATATTGATAAACAAATCCCTTTTTGAGAGCTCCCTCTGAAAAAGTCCAATTCCAGCCGCAGCAGGTCGCACCAAAATACAGGAATAATACCCAGATGAATAAAAAAATAAATGGAGTAACAAAGTTGTGTAAAGATGTATATCGCAGTATTTCCCTGACTATAGAGCGCACCCTTATGTAAGCTAAACAGGCTCAATAACTTTGCGGTGAATTTGTGAAACTGAAACAATACAAAAAAAGAATGCCATTGTAAGTTAATACTAACACAGACACTCATAAATATGTTAGCTAATGATATTGACGCAAGCTTGATTATTTTAGGAAGGAACGAACAAAAATGCGTGAAAACACTCCTACGGATATCACACATGGGACGGTTTAGTCAGTTAAGAATTGTTTTGGCTGTAAAACTTACAAACGTTGCTTGGAGTGAAGAATGAAGAATCCATATGAGTAGGAACGCTATGGACTGATAGAAGACGGAACAGTATATGTATTTCCGGTCGAAAGCTCAGTTTAAACCAGACCTGGGCAAATTAAGGCCCGGGGGGCACATGCGGCCCATTGAGTTTTACAATCTGGCCCGCCGGACATTCCCAAATAATTTTTTTAGATTTAAGACTGAAACTGTAACTGCCATCATGATGTGCAGTGATGTTTTCAAATGACCGTAAGTCTTGAACTATACAAAGTATTTCAATGATTGGAATATTCCCTTTTGCATGATATACTAGTTACTACGGTAATATACAACCACGTTTCCATATGAGTTGGGAAACTGTGTTAAATGTAAATATAAACGGAATACAATGATTTGCAAAGCATTTTCAACCCATATTCAGTTGAATATGCTACAAAGACAACATATTTGATGTTCAAACTGATAAACATTTATTTTTTTGTAAATATACATTAACTTTAGAATTTGCTGCCAGCAACACATGACAAAGAAGTTGGGAAAGGTGGCAATAAATACTATTAAAGTTGAGAAATGCTCATCAAACACTTATTTGGAACATCCCACAGGCTAATTGGGAACAGGTGGGTGGCGTGATTGGGTATAAAAACAGCTTCCCAAAAAATGCTCAGTCTTTCACAAGAAAGGATGGGGCGAGGTACACCCCTTTGTCCACAACAGCGTGAGCAAATAGTCAAACAGTTTAAGAACAACGTTTCTCAAAGTGCAATTGCAAGAAATTTAGGGATTTCAACATCTACAGTCCATAATATCATCAAAAGGTTCAGAGAATCTGGAGAAATCACTCCGCGTAAGCGGCATGGCCGGAAACCAACATTGAATGACCGTGACCTTCGATCCCTCACATGGCAATGTATCAAAAACCGACCTCAATCTCTAAAGGATATCACCACATGGGCTCAGGAACGCTTCAGAAAACCGCTGTTACTAAATACAGTTGGTCGCTACATCTGTAAGTGCAAGTTAAAGCTCTACTCTGCAAAGCAAACGCAATTTAAACAATTTAAAATGTGAACTTTTCAGACCACAGAACACTTTTATCAGTCCATCTTAGATGAGCTCGGGCCCAGCGAAACGTTTCTGGGTGTTGTTGATGAATGACTTTGGCTTTGCATAGTAGAGTTTTAACTTGTACTTACAGATGTAGCGACAATCTCTCGTTATTGACAGTGGTTTTCTGAAGTGTTCCTGAGCCCATGTGGTGATATCCTTTACACACTGATGTTGCTTTTTGATGCAGAACCGCCTGAGGGATCCAAGGTCACGGGCATTGGTGCTTATGTGCAGTGATTTCTCCAGATTCTCTGAAGCTTTTGATGATATTACGGACAGTAAATTGTGAAATCCCTAAATTCCTTGCAATAGCTCATTGAGAAATGTTCTTGAACTATTGGGTAATTTGCTCAGGCATTTGTTCACAAAGTGGTGACCCTTGCCCAATCTTGTTTGTGAATGACTGAGCATTTCATGGAAGCTGCTTTTATGCCCAATCATAGCACCCACCTGTTCCCAATTAGCCTGTTCACCTTTGGGATGTTCCAAATAGGTGTTTGATGAGCATTACTCAACTTTCTCAGTCGTTTTTGCCACTTTTGCCAGCTTTTTTGAAACATGTTGCAGGCATCAAATTCCAAATAAGCTAATATTTGCAAAAAAATAACAGTTTTCTAGTTCAAACATTAAATGTATTGTCTTTGCAGTCCATTCAATTGAATATAGGTTGAAAATGATTTGCAAATTATTATACTCTGTTTTTATTTACCATTTACACAACATGCCAACTTCACTGGTTTTGGGTTTAGTATATAGAAATTCAGCTCAGCAATTTTTGCTTTGATATGCTGGCATAATATTAAGTACATGTTATCATCAACCTTGTTGCTACTTTCCCCAGTGTCCATCCTCACTGATGGCGACTTCTTGCATCCTGCACGTCATGGTGGAATGTGTGGACTTCTCTCCGTACTCACCACACTTTCAGCAGAAGTTAAAGTGTAAGTTCATCCTTTTAGTCACTCAAGCACTGCAGGACCATGACTTCCGGTCTTGTTATGAATGCTGTATGATCTCGCTGCTTCAGCTCCCCACACTCCAGGAACCTGGAATAAGAAGAAAAGCAAGGCTCTCGGGAACTTGTCCACCTTGGAGGCCCTGCTGGTTCAGTGTCTGGATGCATACCTGGTTGGCCAGGAGGAGGTTCCGTCCGAGAGCACGGGCACTGCACTGCTCTCCATCTTGTCCGCCCTCTTCACCAACCTGGTGCTTGGTCAAACCGTCAAGGAGGTGCTCACTTCCTCCATCCAGCCTCTCGCCGTCCTCTATCAGAAAACAAATGGAGAGCTGCCCGAGTTCACATCACAGATTCTTATCAAGGTGTGTTCTTGAAGCGGAATGGCTTAATCGCTAATTAAGATGCTATCATCACGGCGTGCTTCCTGCAGATGGAGAAGCTTGTGAGCGAGATCTTGAACTGCATCCAGAGCTGCTCTACTCTGGCTTATGACGACGACCTCCTGGCTCTGCTTTCTCCATTGCTTTGTGTGCTCTTCTCGCACAAAAACAAGCAGCACCGCACAGCCGTCACACACTTCTGGAATTCCACCTTCGCCAACACCATCAGCCTGACGTATCCGGAGAAGCTCAGGTGTGTGTTTGTGCGTGTGTGTGTGTGTGTGAGCGCGCACAATTGTGATTTATTCTATTCATTTTTACAACATTGCAAAACAATTGTACAACTTCTCAGAGGGTGAGATAACTCCTAGAAGTGACTGTCTTAGAATGTCCGAATGTATAGATGTGTCTGTCCAAGTTGAAGGAAACGGCAGGCTGTCTTTTTCTAATGGATTTATTACAGTCTTGGTTAACTGGGTAACGGTTGCTGTGGTCTGGAACAACATAACTATCAGAAATGAGGCCAATAGTACATGTATATAATCTGCCATGAGACATACAAATATAAATTAAATACACACAGGGCATAAGTAAAATAGATTAAATTAACTCAAATATACCTACAAACAAGGCATAATGATGCAAAATTATACATCTAACCTAAATAGCATGTTAGCATAGATTACCTTGCAGTCATGCAGTGACCAAATAAGCCTGATGAACACTCCACACAAGTCAATAACATCAACAAAGCTCACCTTTGTGCATTCACGCATAGCATAAAACGTTTGGTGGACAAAATGAGAGAAAGGAGTGGCCCCTCATCTTTTTCCATTTTCATAAATTTTTGAAAAAGCTCCAGAGAGCCACTAGGTTGGGGCTAAAGAGCCGTGGGTTTCCCACCCCTGCGCTAGTCAAAGATCCTTTGATTTATCAGAAGTTTTTTGCTGCTTTAAGTAATCTGCTGCAAATCAAGTTTTGAATTTCCTGGCCGGTTCATTTCTTTGTACTTATTTTTTCAAAGACCCATCCTGGCTCAGGTGAAGCAAAAGACTCCAATCATTCTTCCTGGGTTTGAAGCAATCAGTGGTCCTGATGATCGCAGTGGACAGTATTCTGTGAGTTACAACTTTTCCTCCTACTTTTATTCTGGTGCCACTTTTTCTTAGCGGTGGTGTCTCCCCACAGAGCGAGAGTTCCCAGTTAGAAACCATACTCAGCGGTGTCCCAATCGCCTCCACAGGGAAGAGGGACTCTCTCCAGGGAAAGTCTGCTGTGGCAAACGACCAAAGCTACATCAAGACCTCCAAACTGGTCTCCGTAAGTCTTTATCCAAGTCTCGTCTCGCAACCGTGCCTTCCTTTTTTAGAGCTAAACACATTTCCTTTCTCTAGACAAAGCTGGACTTTGGCTCCCCGAAGGTTCCCCGCAGGGAGGTCTTGGAAGAGGAAGCTTCTGTTGATTTTGTCTTCATTCCTCCTGAAACAAAGGAGAGAGTTTTAACAGAGCACCAAAAGGAGGTCAAAAGGACCAAAAGGTCTGATTGATCCGTAGTTTTTTAAAATATTTTTTATTGGTATTATTAAAAACATATTTTTGCTTCTAAGGGTGGACATACCTGCTATGTACAACACCCTCGATGCTTCTTTGGATACCACCGTTTTCACTCAGTACACACAAAGTCAGGAAGACTCTGTGTAAGTAAAACATTGAGTACTTATGTGCACGTGTCTTGAAACACTACTTAGGTCAAATTATCTTCCCAAAGGGGCCAGCCACCAACTGAAGAAGCTGTTGCCCAGGAAACTCCTGAAAAGGTAAATAAACTTTAAAATACATAAAAACCCTTGTTTCATCAGTCTAAAAACTCTTTGGTTTCCCAGGGTACCGAGTCGAGTGAGGTTTCTGACATTCAAAGAAAGGACTCTCAGGACTTTGAAGCTTTCGAGAAAAAGTCAGAGGAGGAGCCGGAGATGATACCTGAGTCGACCGATTTTTCCATAGAGGACGATGCCAAGAGTGATGTCATAGCTGAAGATACAAGTGCACAGCCAGCAAAGATGACCAGTCCCAACACGCCAGTCTCTGGAACTCCTCAGAAGTCCAGCAGTGGCAGTAGACGTCAGAACTTCATTACTTTGGAGAAGTATGCAGAGGGAAAGCCTGCGAGCCCCAGCACTGTGTCCACTTTCACAGGATCCCGAGTTAAGACCTCTAATAGCCAGGAACCCTCGACAAACTCAGATAGTCTTTCTCCTGAGGCATCCCAAAAAGTAAGTCTGCAAAACTCTGAGAGTGTCTGTGAGAAGACCCTAAAATGTCCAGTGAGTGAAATCCAAGAGTCCCCTCGAAGGCCCAAAGAGGATGGTGAAAGGCTAGTCAAGCCTGTCAGGTTGACTGAGAGGCTTACGAGTGATGAAACTGTAGATGAAGATGTCATTCCAGACACGCAGACTGAGGATGCGCTCATGGTTAATCCTGCAGAGACCTTTACCTCAATGGATGTGACACCTTCAGATTTAAACGCGGATTTTATAGAGACTCTTGATGATTCGCAGTTGTCTGAAAGCCTGACCTCTCCCAGTGATACAAACATGAATTCTAAAGAGACACTTGTTGATTTGCAGTCAACCATTTCTCAGAGTGAGCAGAGACGACAAAGCCGCAGACCAAGTAAGCATCTACTCCCTGAAGAAGAGCCAGTGAAGTCACACATGTTGTCAAACAGACCAAATACCAGAGGCAAGATAGCCAGCGAGAAGGTCACTGCGAGACTACGGAAGAGGTCTCAGAGGGACAGCGGGTCAGACAAAATGAACTCTCCAGCCCGATCACACAAGAAAGTTAAGCTATATAGCAGTTCGTTGGAGTTCCTCATTAAACCAGAAAACAAAAGTAGAAGCAGCAGATTCCAAAATTCGAGTCAAACATACGACCAGGCGGACTCTCCGTCTGAGTCAAGCCAGTCTCAGAGAAAGAGCAGCCGGTCTCGTAAATCTTTAACAGAGCCTGATGAGGAGAATAATATGAATGCAGAGTCTGTGAAAAAATCCAAGCCAGCTGGCTTACTGTCAGATACCCAGTCTGATTCTGAAAGCCAATCACAACAAAGACGCCGCCAGTCTTCTAAATTATTACGCGAGCCCAAAGAGAAGGGTCTTGCGGAGCCTGAACCAATGTCTGAAAAAGTGCCAAGTCAAACTGCCTTAAATCCAGACAGCCAGTCTGATTCTGAAAGGTGTCGTCAGTCTTCAAAATCCTTACTGCTGTCTGAAGAGGGGGATCTCCAGAAGCCAGAGAAAGTTTCTGGTCAAAGTGACTTACAAGCAGACACCCTGAATGTTTCCGAATTGCAAGAACAAAATGATCGGCCTGACAAATTTGTATTGGAGCCTAAGGAGGAGAGTCTTAACGGGCATGACACTACATCTGCCAAAATGTCCAGTCAGACTGATTTTAAATCAGATAACCAGTCTAATTCTGAAAGTCAGACACAGAACCATCTTCGCAAACCTTCTAAATTACTGCAGCAGATACTGGAGAAAGGCTATTTAAAGACGGAGTCTGAATCAGGAGATTTTGGCACAGACCTTAAAATAGTCTCACCCCAAACGGATGACCAATCCCAAGAATGCGATCTTGTTGAGCAAAGCAAAACCACTGAAGGAGATTCTCAGATTGCTTCCTCAACTTGTGGTGAGTTTCAAGATGCGGTGAGCACACCAAAGGGTGATTTAAAGATGGTTGAGCCTGAAGAACTTAGTCAAGATTCCCAAAAGATCATGCCAGCGTCCACTAAAACACCAACTCTAAAAACATGCAGAAGACTAAGTAAGGCATCTTCAGAGGACAGCGATAAAAGTGAACTCAGGACTTCATACAGGAAGAAAAATATGTTAAGTTCTCAAGAAAATGCTTTGTCAGAGGCTAGGAGTGAAGGTAGGCAACGGAAGAGCAAGGTTGCTTGTTCTTGTACTTCAGAAAGCTCCCAGTCATTGGCTGGTGCAGCATCCACTGAGTCCTCTCCATCGAGGGGCAGATATTCACGGCGACAGTCTTCTACTACTGAATCATCTGAGTCAGAATTGTCACAGACCAGGAAACATCCTTCACTGCCCACAGAGAGTCGTAGGAAATCCAGACTATCGCCAAATGCTCTGAAATCACTTGAAAAAGTGGGTATAAAGGATTCTGCAACTCCAGAAACGTTGAAAACCACTAAAGTAGAATGTGGTGATTTATCAAAAAGCTTAGAGTCTTCATTTTATGAATCACCAGAGACTTTGGACATCTCCAAAGAAAGACAGATAGACAATACTGAAGCAGAGCCTGAAACTGCACAGAGTCCACTCATTGTGTCACCGCGCAAGAAGCGGAGCAGTCGAAGAGTCTCTGGAACCAAAACTCATGCGTCTTTAGAAGAACAGCAGCAGTTGGAATCCGAAATGATAAACTCAGAAGAACTCCCTACCCAGCAGAGTCAGGAGGACATGCTTTGTGAGACTTCTGCTGCAGACACACCAGCTCCTCCCAGTGAGTCCCAAGAGAAGTTGCAGGAGGAGAGGATAGCTGAGGTGGTTGAACCTGTAAAGGATTTTGATTCCAGTCATCATGAAGACGCAGTTGCTCCAGCCGTGGAGGAACCTAACAGTTCCACTGTTGGACTAGTCCAAGAAGAAGGTTCAATAGTAGTTGATGTTGAGGAAAATTCCCCAAACCAGGACTCGGAAGACGTATCAGAAAAAGATGCCCCTGTGTGTGATGGTGATAAAGATGAACTGTTGCCCTTAGAGAAAACCCAGACCTCAGGCATGGATCCAGATGGTGCTCTAAGCAATCTTTGTACATCCGACTTAACACACGGCAGTGTCGCCCACAATTCGCCAGCAAAGTATAAGAATCTGGAGCCTGCGTTGGGGCCAGCCATAGTCCTGAGTCCCTGCAGTAGCAGGACAAAGGGCATCTGGTCGCCATCTGCCTCACCGTCGACGAGTATCCTGAAGAAAGGCCAAAAGAGACTCCTTGAGGAGGAGACACCCTCACCTCCAGTGAAGGTGGGTGACACTTTGGCCACATGCATGCTTTTTAATGATTTGGTTGTGAACATAATCAGTGTTCTTGTCTCGCATTGCAGTCCAGGCGTGTGTCTTTTGCGAATCCAATCCAACAACACGAGACTGCGGACGACATTGATCGCCGCAGCCCTGCCGTCCAAACCAGCTCCCCTCGAAGATCCAAAGTTGGCAACCTCCCACAGCCCAAAGTAAGACTTTCCTTAAGCAGTTTTTAATGGAAACTTGGAATTTAACAACCTCCTGCCCCGCTGTTTTAGTTAATCACGACGCCAACAAAGGGCTCGACGATCTTCAGTCCCAGGATTCTTCGGAGTCCAGGTTTCAAGAGCTCTAAGAAATGCCTGGTAGGATTGATCACACCCTTTAATCCAGACCTAGTCTACTTCAGAATTTTAAAGCCGGCTGATCTGCCACATCTTCTCAGATTTCTGAGATGAGCGAGGAGCCCCGCCCCGTTCCCAAAGACTGCATTTACCCAGCCCTGGTTGGCTGCTCTGCACCTGTAGAAGCTGTGCTGCCGCAGATATCCTCCAGCATGTGGTGAGTTCTGGCGAGTATAAGTTTCCGTTGTTGTTCATGAGAAGTCTTCTTGTCGATACAAAAGGAATCTTACTTTTTAGGTGCTGTTTGTAAGTAACAAAGCCTACTAGTTCTTGTTGGCGATAAAAATCCAAGGTGCCCAGATTTCACGTCCACATGGATTTAATTTTAATTTCTACCATAGCCCGTTTAAGTGGCGAACACTCCTGCTTCCTTTCAAAATAATACTCAATGTTATTAAATGATCTTCCCAAAATATTGTTTTACTGACGTATTTTTCTGGGCTGCAGAGCGCACTGGTATTTTAGCCGCATCCTCCGAGTTTTAGAAGATATTAAAATTTCCATATATTAGCCACACCATATGCCGCAGATATATACCGGTACAAAAGATTTTGTAAATGTTTATTTACATAACTTAATTGTTTCCAAACGGTGCCTGTAAAACGGCTGATTAAACAAAACAGAAGTCATTGTCATGGACCCACGAGCTGCGCAAGCTAGCTCTCCAATCAGCTAAACAGACTCAATAACTCCACGGTGACCTTTTGGGGAATTTACTAAGGAATTTATGTTGAATGCTGTTTGTAAGTTAGTAATACAACTAATAATACTAACACAGACATTCGTAAATGTGTTGATTACATTACTATAGCACGTACAAATGTGCATGACAACACTCCTGCACTCAAACATGGGACAGTTTAGTAAGAACTGTTTTAGTTATATTGTAACACTTACAAACGTTGCTTGGAGTGACGAATGAAGAATCTATTCAGGCAGAAATGTTATGGACGAAGACTTGCGGTTCAAGAAGTTAAACAGGAAGTACTTTTTCAACTCTCATGCACCAGCAGTGAGCGAATCTGTCCAAAAGATGGCGCCAAGGCACAAAAAAATAACACACCTTTTGAGTTGCTGCATTTCCATTACCCCTAGAAATGCCCGCCCAAGACACTGGCACTTATTGGACTATGTTATCATGAGGCAAAGGGACAGACAGGATGTCAGGGTTACAAAGGCGGTGTGCGGTGCAGAGTGCTGGACCGACCATAGGCTCCTTGTGTCAAAGCTGAACATCAAGATCCATCCTCCCAGAAGGCCTCAAGGTTCCAAAGTTCCGAAGCGCTTGAACGTTTCCAGGCTCACCAATGCCTTTGTCAAGCAATTGCTGACTGAAGAGCTCAACAGCAAACTGCAGGACCTGAAACCCTCTGGTAACCTGGAGGAGGACTGGGCTGCGTTCAGAGACACCGTCTACACTGCTGCTCTCAATGCAGTAGGACCTACAGCCCGCAGGCAACAGGACTGGTTTGATGAGAATGATGATCACATCAGAGATCTTCTCCAGGAGAAACATCATTTGCACAAAAACCCACCTCAGTGATCCAACATCCTCTCAAAAACAGTCTGCCCTCAAGAACATCAAAGCAACCATGCAGGACGACTGGTTCTGCCGAAAATCTGACGAGATTCAGTCCTATGCAGACCAGAATGACAGCAAGACGTTCTACAGCACCCTGAAGGCCATCTATGGGCCCACAACATCAGGATCTTCCCCTCTCCTCAGTGCAGATGGCAGCACACTGGTCACAGACAGAGAGAAGATCCTTGAGCGCTGGGCTGAGCACTTCCACGGTGTCCTCAACCGCCCCTCAGCCATTAATGAGGAAGCCATTGCACGCCTCCCTCAAGTCCCTTTCAACACCTCTCTTGACGAACCACCAACGGAAGCTGAGGTCATCAAAGCCATCAGAGGACTTCCAAATGGCAAAGCACCTGGTGCTGATGCAATTCCAGCAGAAATCTACATAGCTGGTGAACCACCTCTGACCAAACAACTGGTAGTCCTATTCTGAACCATGTGGAACCAAGGGAAACTGCCACAGGAGTTTAAAGACGCCTCCATCATCCATTTATCCAAACGCAAGGCCAACAGGCAGGACTGCAACAACCATTGCGGCATTGCTCTGCTGTCTGTAGCAGGAAAGATCCTGGCCAGAATTCTGCTAAACTGCCTGACGGAACATCTTGAACATGAAGACCTCCTACCGGAGAGCCAATGTGGATTCAGGCAGGGTCGTGGTACTGTTGACATGATCTTCGCAGGCACGAGTCTATGACAACGGCGCATCACCTGAGCCTTTCCATTTGGAAAATGGTGTCAAACAAGGCTGTGTTCTGGCACCCACTCTGTTTAGCATGATGTTCTCAGCCATGCTTACAGATGCTTCCCGGTCTGTGGACATGGGGATAGGCATGCGCTACCATACTGATGGCAAGTTTTTTAATCTGCGAAGACTCCAGGCAAAGACAAAAGTACAGACCACCAAGGTTCACGACTTCCTCTTTGCGGACGACTGTGTCCTGAAAGCTTCCAACGAGCTGGAAATGCAACTGAGCATGAACAACTTCGCCACAGCATGCTCAGGCTTTTGACTCACCATCAGTTCAAAGAAAACAGGTGATGCATCAACCTGCTCCTGGAAACTTGTACGCTGAGCCCCTCGTCAGGGTGAATGGTGAAGACCTCAAAGCTGTTGAAAAGTTTGTCTACCTGGGTAGCACCTTGTCACGCATGGACAACATCGCCGAGGAAGTCATGCATAGGATAGCGCATAGAAGTGCTGCATTCGGCCGACTCAGTAGTTCTGTCTGGGAGCGCTGAGAGCTCAGCCTATGGACCAAACTTAAGGTCTACCGTGCTGTTGTCCTACCCACCCTGCTGTATGCCTGTGAGACCTGGACTGTATACAGCCGGCATGCTAAAAAACTCAACGCCTTCCACAAGAGATCCCTCAGGAGGCTGCCCAACATCAGGTGGCAGGACAAGATCCCAGACACTGAGGTGAGAGAGCATCTATGCCATCCTCAAGCGTTCCCAGCTGAGATAGGCTGGCCATGTCTGCCGTATGTCAAATGAACGCCTACCAAAAATGCTTCTGTACGGTGAACTGCACCATGGAAAGCGCTCACGCGGCGGGCAGCGGAAATGCTTTGAGGACACCCTAAAGACCAGTCCCAAGGGCTGTGGTCTCGACGCAGAGACCTAGGAAGCCGATGCCCAACACCGTTCAAACTGGCGCTCTGCAGTCTGGCATAGTGTAGCAGACTTCGAGGAAAAACGCATCCATGAAGCCGAACAGAAGCGACAGCTCCGAAAGACCAGAGACTGTTCCTCCCTCTCAGCCAGCCATCCCCCAGCCATAACCTGCCCTCACTGCAGCCGGTCATTCTGTGTAAGGATTGGCCTCGTCAGCCATCTTCGCCCACACAAATCAACGTGAAGTCACCTGGTCATCTTCGAAAACGAAGGACGAACAATGACCCCTAGAAATGTTCAAAATCTAAATATCGCAATAATGAACTGGTAATGGAAACATACATTTAAAAAAAAACTCTTAGATATCGCTGAAACGTTTTTGCGCTCTCTTGAGGTGGTTTTTGAGAGGTTTCGATATTGAAGTGTTTCGCAAAAGCATGCTGGAATCACCTATTTTGCTTTTGGAGGGCATTTAAAAACCGAACCAAGTGTCAATAAAGGACAAATGGGTCATGCGTCACCTATTGACATCAGGGACTACAAAATCTTCCTCAAAGTGGAGTCTAGAATTACACCTCATCACACAAAAAAATAAACTGTTAATGGAAACACCTACATGTCGCAAATGTACTTTGTCAAAATTTATGTAATATTGCTTTTATTTAGCGAAAAACTGCAATTGAAATGCAGCCAGCTTCACTATCGGTGTTCCATCAAAACTATTTGTTGGACACAAAATACTATAGTCATTAGCGAAGAAAAATCCATGAATTAACCACACCGTTTTAATAAGCCGCAGGGATCAAAGCGTAAGAAGAAAGTATCAGTTTATAGCCTGGAAAATATGGTCCTGTATTAGACCCAATCTGTAAGAAAGTAGAAGCCATTTTTTAGTCTAATATTAGAGTTTTACAATGTGGTTCTCCTGGCAGGTCTCGTGGTTTCGGTCAGCTGGTGCGAGCGCGCAACATTAAAACAGTCGGCGACCTCAGCTGTCTGACCGCCAGTGAGATCAAGACGCTTCCTATTCGCTCCCCAAAGATCTCCAACGTCAAGAAGGCACTCAAGACCTACGAACAACAGGTACGGGTGCAACGCAAACCATTTTAGTGCGCTCCGTTTTTCCTCGGTTGTCTTCTGACCTGCGACGACCGCTCCTGCAGCGTAAAGGAAGAGGCCTTGACGAGTTGAAGAGTTTCGTTGAGATGGAGATGATGACCTCAGAACTGGAAGAGACCAGCACAACTCCCAACCAGGATGATGAAGACAAGAGCAACGAAACTTTGGGTATGTACGTCAACTAGGGCTGAAAACTAAATTTTTCAAAATTGTTCATGACCTATGGAAAAAAAAAAGGCAGGAGGAAAATATATCCATCCATCCATTTTTTTTACCGCTTGGCCCTTTTCGGGGTCGTGGAGGGTGCTTGAGCCTATCTCAGCCTCATTTGGGTGGTAGGCGGGGTACACCCTGGACAAGTCGCCACCAAATTGCAGGGCCAACACAGATAGACAGACAACATTCACACTCACACCCTATGGCCAATTTAGTGTTGCCAAACAACCTATCCCCAGGTGCATGTCTTTGGAGGTGGGAGGAAGCCAGAATACCCGGAGGGAACCCACGCAGTCACAGGGAGAACATGCAAACGCCACAAAGAAAGATCCCGAGCCCGGAATTGAACTCAGGACCTTCGTATTGTGAGGCACATGCTTGTGTTTTCCAACACAATGCTTTTCCAACACAAGCATGGAAAACACTCAATGTCAACAAAATAGTAAAATCACATTGAACAATTAAAAATAAGCTGTTAAAATGAAGGTGCAAAAATAAGGAATATATAAGAAATGCTTCATAAAGTGTAATTAAATAGCGCAAAGTGTGAAAATGTAAACATAGAAACCTGAGAAGACCTATTTTCTGCATGTTTAGTTTAAAAAAGTTTTGACACCAAGCTGCAAACAAACAGAGGTGGAAACCAGATGTAGTTTGGTTATGGCTGGGCGATAAAGGCTGAAAACTTTATCACAATATAAATGTATTATATCGGTCGATATCGATAATTATATTTATCACGTATGGAAAATAAGAACCAGGAAAAATATATAATGTATTATAACCTCTTCAGCTAACAATGCAGAAAGGAAATGTCAGCACAAGTATGGAAACAATGTAAACAAAATTAACAATCATCTGTCAAAATGAAGGTGCAAAATAAAGAATGTGTAAAAATTGTTTCAATAAAGCGTAAGAAAATAGTGCAAAATGTAAACATACAAACCTGAGAATAACTTTTTTTTCCCTGCAAGTTTAGTGGCAGGAAGTCACAGCTGTGCTCTAGGTACGTCGTGGCGCAGTGGGGAGAGTGGTCGTGTGCAACGCGAGGGTCCCTGGTTCAATCCCCACCGAGTACCAACCTCGCCACGTCCGTTGTGTCCTGAGCAAGACACTTCACCCTTGCTCCTGATGGGTGCTGGTTAGCGCCTTGCATGGCAGCTCCCTCCGTCAGTGTGTGAATGTGTGTGTGAATGGGTAAATGTGGAAGTAGTGTCAAAGCGCTTTAAGTACCTTGAAGGTAGAAAAGAGCCATACAAGTACAACCCATTTATCATTTATTTATCATTTAAACGATGAGCACGGCTAAGGCAGTATGGTATTAATGGCCTTGGTAGTTCTGACTACGGTAAAAAATAATCCCGCAAACAATGTTTTTAATTTTTTGACTTTCAATGCAAAGAATCAACTGTTAAACAACAAGATGGCGCAACCAAATGTGATAGTTGATACTGTCACCTGATTGCCTGTTAGCCTATCACGCCCGCTGATCAATGATCACTTACTGCGTTACTCGGTTACCAGAAAGTGAGGGCCTTTGCTCGTGCGACCAACCTTGCTTTGCAAGTTTGCGTTTTTCCGACGAAGAAGACACAAAATCAAATGTTTTATATTGACTGATCACAGAAGCGATATATATTGATATCATTTTATCGCACAGCCCTGATGTTAACCCACGAGTTTCAAACTTTTTTTCATTGAGGGCCACACCACAGTCATGGCTGCCATTAGAGGGCTGTTTGTAACAGTAAATAAATAATTAATTTGCCCATCCATCCATCCATCCATCCATCCATTTTCTACTTTTTCCCTTTGGGGTTGCGGGAGGCGCTGGTGCCTATCTCAGCTACAATCGGGCGGAAGGCGGGGTACACCATGGACAAGTCGCCACCTCATTGCAGTTTGCCTATTTGCCTATTAATTTAATATTTTACTTTTTTTTTTACAGGAAAAAAACTGTCAGCTTTGTTGCCATACTTTAACAGTAAAACATATGGTGGTGTATTTTATTATTGTTTTTTTACAACATATTACTGTAAATAGAAATACAGTAGGGCTGTTTAATTATATGTTGGCAACTCGGCTGCCAGTTGTTTTTTTTTACCATAATAAAATGTGGTACTATAAAATCATCAACCGTGGATTTTACTGTAAAAACGAAACAAAACTGACAGCTCAGTTGACAGAATTTTACTGTAAAAAAACAAACATTGGTAGTTTTTTTTCAACTTAAAGTAATATGCTGTTAAAAAAAAAAACTCCCTAAATTTTACAGTAAAATCTATTGGTCATTTTTGTAATGTACAATTTGATGCATGAGTACAGCAGATATTTAAGTATGTATTTGTATTTTGACCCAAAAAGTTAGATAATATAATATTTGTTGCAGCATTTGTTTTCTCTGTCAAACTATTAAAAAAAAAAACTAATACCTTTTAGTAAAAGAAAATAGAAGGTATTTTATTGATGCATATTATTTCCAGGCTTTTGCAGGCCGTATAATATGACGTGGAGGGCCAGATATGGCCCGCAGGCCTTGAGTTTGACACCTGTGTGTTAACCCATCAGACCCTTCTAAGCACTTGGAATAAAACCTTCAATTTTGTTTCTCTAATCATGCGCTCACCCACTGGTCTGTTTGTGGAACTAATGGGCACATAGGGAACACAAACTATTTAATAAAATTTGATTTAAATAAATATTTGATTACAATTAATAAGTTATTTAAAAAGTAGTAGTTATAATATATTTAATTAGGTACATATAACTGATTAAATATGATATTAAAGGTCAAAACAATACAACACATAAGATGTTCACTTAATATAGGTACCGTATTTTCCGCACTATAAGGCGCACATAAGACGCACCTTCAATGAATGGCCTATTTTAATATGTTGTTCATATATAAGGCGCACCGCATTATAAGGCGCATAGAATAGATGCTACAGTAGAGGCTGGGGTTACGTTATGCATCCATTAGATGGAGCTGCGCTAAAGGGAATGTCAACAAAAAAGTCAGGTCAGTCAAACTTTATTAATAGATTACAAACCAGCGTTCTGACAACTCTGTTCACTCCCAAAATGAATTAACAGCTGTTTTATTATTTACCTGGGTTCACTAAACACGTAAAAAACTGGCTGATACTGTTACGGTAAATCAAACGTTAGTGCAATCACAATATAGTAACACTCGAAATAGTGCAAAGCAATAATATATCAATAACTCAACGTTGTTGAAACGATAATGTTACACAACACAACACACAAAATAAACATGTAAAGCTCACTTTTTTAAGTTATTCCTCATCCACGAATCCCTCAAATTCTTCTTCTTCAGTGTTCGAATCAAACAGTTGGGTTAATACGGCATCCAACATGCCCGGTTCCGTCTCGTCGAAGTCGTCATTAAACGAGTCAGTGTCGCTGCTGCTCTATTCCCGTCTTTTATTGTGTGACTGATCGCCTTGAGTTAAAACTCGGCACGCCTCCGGCAGTCATATATCCCAAGATGCACCGAGCGCTTCTTCTATGAGAGAAAATAAGGTAGGCTGCTGCTTACTGTAAAAGAAGCGCATTTCTTCTTCTACAGGGGAAAAAGGTAGACGGCTGATTACCGTAGAAGAAGAAGCGCACTTCTTCTGCCGTGGGAAAATAAGGTAGACTGTTGATTACCGTAGTTGCGAGACCTCCTGTGGCATGTTTAATTCGGACACTGAAGAAGAAGGATTCGTGGATGAGGAATAACTTAAAGTGAGCTTTACATGTTTGTTTTGTGTGTTGTGTTGTGTGAATATTAACGTTTGAGCAACGTTGAGTTATTGATATATTGTTATTGCTTTGCACTATTTCGAGACGTCTTTAATGGAGTCAGTGTCGCTGCTGTCGTCTAGCAGTTCAGTGACAATTCCTGCTTTCTTGAAATCATGTCTCTCAATAGGAGCCATTTTGGGGTCTTTACATTCAAACACACAAATGGAAATGAAACAGCACGGCCGGACGCAGTCATATATCCCAGCATGCACCGCGCGCTTCTTTCCTACGGGGGAAAATGAAATCGGCGGCTGCTTACCGTAGTTGTGAGACCTTTTGTGGCTCAATATTGGTCCATATATAAGGCGCCCTGGATTATAAGTGGCATTGTCAGCTTTTGAGAAAATTTTAGGTCTTTAGGTGCGCCTTATAGTGCGGAAAATACGGTAATAATAAATAAATAAACGTTTATTAAACATTTAACAGTCAACTGATAATAATTAATGCCCCTTTAACTTGTTTTCTTACATTTCTGGGTATTACTTGCAGGTATCATATAGTCAACTTGGCATGCAGTTACAATTCCAAGACATTAGATGGCAGCAGTGTGTCAGCAGTGCAGTTGTGCCCAGCATTAAAACTGCTTGTTCTGTCCTCATTAGCGCCATGTCAAGTATCATACAAGTTACAGAGGCAGCAGAGTTAAGACAACAATTTTAAGTCACTCCCACAACTGAATGGGTCTTCTAAAAGTAAAAGATTCCATGAAGAGTTTGATGTTGTGGGTTAAAAAAAGGTTATCTGATTATCTCTTTGTGCAGCCACAGAGTTGGTGGACCAGCCAGGTCCAGTTCCTACCGGGAAGGATGACAAGCACTCAAGCGTCCAAACCCCCACCGGGGTCTCCAAGGCTCCTTCAGGGGCTCAATGGGGTCTCCTGTCTCAGCTGGACTCTCTGGACAACGAGATGACTTCACCTCTTCTGAACCAATGTTCTCCCCAGCAGCTTTTGGACGTCCATCAGCGCCTGACGGGCCTCACGAGGCGCGTGGTTCTGGAGATGAGTGTTCGTCTCGGCGCCGCTCAGGAGCGTCCCTGATTGGTCCGTGGACAACACCCCCTGTGCCCTTTTTTTTTTTTGTTTGTTTTTAAAGTCACTTCTTTGTCTGCTTCTTACCAAACAACCCATGTTTTAACACACACACACTCGGTGTGTTTATCTTGTAAATATTGTAGAACAATGACTTGTTTTAAGCTAACAGGTAGGTTAACATTTATTTTTATTCTCATGTGTGATTTTTAATCAGTTGAAATAAAAACATTGGAATGAATGTATTTGAAAGAAAAACTGGAGTGTTGAAAGTGTTTTCTGTTCATTTTTCAAAAGTGTGATGATAACCATAGAGCTGGGCATTGAGCTTTGAAAGTTCACTAGTTGACAGTAATGTTCTGCAAACAACTTCCTGTTTACTACAAGGACTAGTTTTACTTGACCTATGTCATACCTCCTTATTTTTTCACTGGCTAAATTTAACTTAACACTGCCTGGGCCACAGTTTGACCCTGGAACAGATGATTTGACTTGATGTGATTGTCTATAGAAGAAGCACAACTCGATGGAATGTTTGTGCGCCTTCATCCTCTTAAGTGTCCCCCCCCCACCCCCTGATGCAGAAATGAAGATGTGTTTATGTCTGCAGAAAAAGTGGTTGCCAAATGCTGTGCTGCATTCCCACACACCGAGGAGGGAGGACGCATCAGGAGAAGGTCTTCCAAAGACTACTCGAGGGATGATGTTCATTAAGTGCTGGATGTCGCTTCAGCTTCTTCTGGGACATGTCTTGACGCTTCTGGCAGTCCATCCATCCTCCAGCAGCAGTAAGTCACATGATCAATATGCCACTCAAGTCACGTGATCAATGAATGGTATACACTTAATGTGTGTTACTCAACTGAGTCAGGCACATGATCAATAATATCGTGAAATGTACTGATCAGCCAAGTCACATGATCAATAATACCTAAATGTATTGGTGATGAACTAAGTTAGTCACATTATCAATATTGTGAAATGTAGTCAGCTAAATGCACATGATCAATGTATATACACAAATGTATTGGTAATCGTCTAAAGCACATGATCGATGTAAAGTGTATTGATCAGCTAGGTCACATCATCAATAATATATACCTAAATGTATTGGTAATGAACTAAGTCTCATGATCAATACATTCTTTAATGTATTGGTAATCAACAAGGGCACATGATCAGTGTTGCAAAATGCATTTATCAGCTATGTCACAAGATCAATAGTATATACCTGCATGTATTGTTAATCCAAGTAAGGCACATGATCATTAATGTCGGGAAAAGTATTTATGAACTACTTCACATGATCAATAATATATACTTAAGTGTGTACGTCCCACTGGGTCATTATTGTCACCGATGTCCCACTGGGTGTGAGTTTTCCTTGCCCTTATGTGGGCCTACCGAGGATGTCGTGGTGGTTTGTGCAGCCCTTTGAGACACTAGTGATTTAGGGCTATATAAGTAAACATTGATTGATTGATTGATATGTAATCATCTAAGGCGCATGATCAATAATGTCGTGAAATGTATCCATCAGCTAAGTTCCATGATCAATAATATATACTTGAATGTAATTTCACACATTTCACATGATCAATGTTGTGAAATGTGTGGATGATCAACTAAGTCACATGATCATCCATCCATCCATTTTCTACCGCTTATTCCCTTTGGGATCGCGGCGGGCGCAGGTGCCTATCTCAGCTACAATCGGGCGGAAGGTGGGTTACACCCTGGACAAGTCGCTGTCTCTTAAATGTATTGGTATTCGACTACGGCGCATGATCAATGTTGTGAAAGGTATTGATCAATTAATTCACAAGATCAATAATATATACTAACATGTATTGGCAATCGTCTAAGGCGCATGATCAATATGTGGTAAAATGTATTGACCAACTTAAGTCGCTTGACCAATATGTCACCCAAATGTGATCAATTGTGAAATGATTGATATGCAGAGAAGTATCTTCATCAATTAAGTCACATGACCAATATGCAATTAAATGTTTTGGTGAATTAACTCACATTATTTGTAAATACTAATAACCAACTTAAGATAAATGATCAATAATTTGTAGTAAACGGTGATCAACTAAGTCCAACCATCAATATGTCATACATTCACATGATCAATAATATAATGTATTGATCAAATAGGTCACATAAGCCATATGAACTAAAATGTATTGACCAACTTAAGTCACATGATCAATGTGTCACCCAGATGTATTGATCAATTAAGTCATATGACCAATATGCAGTGAAATGTATCGATCAGTTAACTTCCATGAATACTAAGTACCAAAATGCGTTGATGGCCGACGTAAGATACTTGATCAATAATATGTAGTGAACTGAATTACAATCAACGAGGGCTGGGCGATACGACCGAAACCTCTATCACGATATACGTTTTCTATATTGATTGATAATTATTGATACTTTTTATGACTTGTTTAAGGGTCTATTAATCAGTGTCTGGCAACCAGGGAGGGACTACAATCAATGAGTCAACTACCTTCAAGTATACTTGAAGGTAGTTGCAGATATAAACCACTAGATGGCAGTAGTGTATCAGCTGTTGAAGATTGCACTGATTAAACAGACAAAAGTGTCTGGATGTTGCCACAGTCTGCATTAAAGCCAACAAAACCAAATACAAGGTTCTGTTATTGAGTTGACATGTGAAGATATTCGTTTCTCTTCTCCCTCCATGTAGAGAATCCACAGCGAGACAAAAAGACTGCAAAAACCCTAGTAGTTATGAGAGACGTGTGTGTGTGTGTGTGTGTGTGTGTTCCTTTAAGAATGGCGGTGTGTTGGGTGAGTGACGTCTGTAGTTGAATAGAATAGAATAGAGTTTTATTGTCATTATTGCAATGAACAGGTTCAAAGAACAACGAAATTGGAGCAGCTCCTCCTAAGGTGCATATACAATATGGTAGTATAAATTTAAAAAAATAAATAAAATAAATAAAAAATAAATTTAAAAAAAAAAGATAGAGATGACAGATGTATCTATGTATACATAAATAAAACATTATTTCACATTGTAGTCCAAAAAAATAGAAAAACATTTAAACATTACACATGAGGACATGATGGACATATGGACACTCAGTGCCTGTTTAGTGCTACTATGGCTCTTGGGTAAAAGCTATTTTTTAGTCTATTGGTGCTCGCTTTTAGCACCCTGTAGCGTCTGGCGAATGAGTCCTGAAGAAATGAGAATAAAGTGACCAAGGTTTTACGAATCGGCGGCAATACCTGACAATAACAGATCCACTGTCAGAGTGAAGGGCGTGACCCCGGAGGAAATGTCGCCCTGAGCTCCACGACTGTGGGCTGAGACTGGGAGGCGGAAGCCGAACAGCAGAAAAGGTGCAGTTGGTATTGTTACGTGATTGGCTGTTAGCGTGTACCTCCCATTGTTCGGTGAATACTGTTAAATGATTGGCTGATAGTTGGACCCTTCTTTGCTGAGTGACACCTTCCTGTTTCCTGGTCTCCTAAACCGCGAATGGCTTCAAAAAACGAATCTTGCTTCATAATTTCTGGTTTCTTCCGACCAAAGAATACTTTCTCAAACGCATTTAATATTGATAAAGTATTATCGGCCCAATCCTACTGTCAATTAAGTCATATGACCAATATGGAGTAAAATGTATCGATAAATTAACTTGCATAAATACTAGCTACTAAAATGTATTGATGGCAGACTTAAGTTACATGATCAGTAATATGTAGTGAACTGAATTACTATCAATTAAGTCACATGATTGTCACCCAAACGTATTGATCAATTAACTCACATGTTGAATAGCATTAAGTAGTTTAGTTAAATGTATGGCTGAATAAGTGGTGAAAGTGTATTGTGATCAACTGCAAGTCACTTGATCAACCAACTAAGTCACCTGATTAATGACATGTAGTTCAATGTACTGATCAACCAACTAAGTCACTATGTAGTAAAAATGTGTTGGTGATAAACCAAGTCACATGATCAAGATGTAGTAAAAAGTATTGTGATCAACTAAGTCACATGATCGATATGTAGTAAAAACAAATAAGTCACATGATCAATAGGTAGTAAAAAGTATTGGGGTTAACTAAGTCACATGATCAATATGCAGTAAAAAATTATTGATCAACCAAGTCACATCATCAATAAGTAGTGCAAAGTATTGCGAGCAACTCTGCAAGTCACTTGATTAATGACATGTATTTCAATGAATTGATCAACCAACTAAGTCACATGATCAATATATAGTAAAAGTATAGTGATCAACTCAGCAAGTCACATGATCAACAAGTAGTACAAAGTATTGATCAACTCTGCAAGTCACTTGATTAAGGACATGTAGTCCGATGTATTAATCAACCAACTAAGTCACATGATCAATATGTAGTAAAAAAAAAAAATGGTGATCTACTAAGTCACATGATCGATATGTGGTAAAAGTATTGAGATAAACTAAGTCACGTGATCAATAAATAGTACAAAGTATTGTGATCAACTCTGCATGTCACTTGATTAAGGACATGCAGTCCGATGTATTGATCAACCAACTAAGTCACATAATCAATATGTAGTTTAAAAAAAATGATCAACTAAGTCACATGATCAATATGTGGTAAAAAGTATTGTGACCAACTAAGTCACAAAATCAACAAGTAAACATTTATTGGTGATCAACTAAATCACATGATCAATATGTAGTAAATAGAATTGTGATCAACTAAGTCACATGATCAAGAAGTAGTAAATATGTGTTGGCGATCAATTAAGTCACATGATCAACAAGTAGTAATGTATTGGTGATCATTCGACTAAGTCACATGATCAAAAAGTAGGAATAATGTATTGGTGATCAACCAACTAAGTCAAATGATTAATACGTAGTAAAAAGTATTTTGATCAACTAATTCACATGATCAACCGGTAGTAAATATGTGTTGGTGATCAACCGTCTTAAGTCACATGATCAACAATATTAGTAATCAATAATCTTTAAGAGTTATTTTTCCTTGCAGGACTTGTGGCTTTGAGAGAAGAAATATGTCCTCTTTTCTTTCCTCCTCTTCCTCCGCCATTGTTTCCTCCCCTGCAGCACAGACAGGAAGTGATGGTAACCATGACAACTTTTAATATATTAGGTACACCTGCACCACCTTGTGTCAATTGGATACAACAAATACATGACCTGGTGCAGGTGTACCTCCTGTACATGTTATTGATCTGATAATCAGTTAATCTTATTACTGATGTTTTATCAGGTTGACAATGATATTGATGACTATTCTTGATGTTTGATCAGGTTGATGTAATCATATTGAAGAATTTTTAATTAATGTTTGAACAGGTTGATACAATCATATTGATGAATATTATTGATGTTTGGTCAGGTTGACATAACAGAATTGATCACTGGACCTCAAGGGGAGAAGGTGGGTCAGAACTTTAAGTTATGTATCATGCAAAATTATACAAGGACACATGCCATGTTGTACTACAATTGTTGTGCTATTTTAATTGTAGGGGTTGTCAGACTGGTACGTGTACTAGTGGTACATGGGCTCTATCTAGTGGTACGCCCCAAAAAATAATTTTATTGAATCAATTTATTTTCAACATTGAATATACGTGTTAAATAAAACCTCTGTCTTGCTTTAGTGAATACTTAGACCTACTACACTACTGTATTTTAAAGTTGTCATCTTGGTGGTACTTAATGAATACTTAGGTCTACAACACTACTGTATTTTAATGTTGTCATTTTGGTGGTACTTAATGAATACTTACTGTAGGTCTACAACACTACTGTATTTTAAGGATGTCATTATGGTGGTACTTGGAGAGCCAAGTTTTTCCTGAGGTTGTACTTGGTAAAAAAAAAAATATATATATATATATATAAACCACTGATATAAAATGGTTACACTTGAGTGATTTTTATGTAATATTAATATGGTAAACACATGGTTGTTACATCATCTTTTATAGTAGTTATGTGTTTATGTGTGTAATAAACATGAAGTTGTCATCTTATTAAAAATCAAATAAATACAAATACAATATATTTAAACATTTCTTTATTTTACTTAAAATATAATTTATTATTACATAAGCTTTTGTGAATTATTTTGGTATTGTTGTTGAATTTTATTATACAATAAATTGTATAATAAATGTACAGCCATACAATTTATGTTCCATAGACCTTATGTGATGATCAAACCTCAAATTGAGAACATTAGCTTAGCAACAGTTATACGTTTTTTTATTATTATTATTATTAATTATAATATTTACAGTATGAATATTGTTATTGTGAATATATTTGTCGTTATTCTGATTATTTTTTCTAAAGGGATGTAGAGGACCCCAAGGATCTAAGGTGCACACACACACACACACACACACACACATGCACAGGAGAAGTCCAGGTAGTGTGCGTAAAGTATGGTGTGTGTTTCAGGGGGAATCTGGTATGATGGGTCCCCAAGGAGAGAAAGGGCAATCAGGAGCAATAGGAAAACCTGGTCACAAGGTATTATGTATTATATAATATTAGAATTATTTTGGTCTGAGAGAGAAGATACTA
The DNA here is from genome assembly GCF_033978795.1 of Nerophis ophidion. Classification (NCBI taxonomy): domain Eukaryota; kingdom Metazoa; phylum Chordata; class Actinopteri; order Syngnathiformes; family Syngnathidae; genus Nerophis; species Nerophis ophidion. The sequence continues at coordinate 19,790,493 of NC_084629.1, forward strand.
TGTTTGTGTTGTAATTATGATTTTTGTCATTTTTTCTGTTGTAAATATGAATTGTGTAAATTTTCTGCGCTGCAATTGCCATTTTTATGTTGTAATTATGATTTTGTGCTGTAATTATAATTTTTTTCAATTTTATGCGTTGTAATTATTTAGATTTTGGTAAATTTTTGGCGCTGTAATTATGGTTTTTGTAATTTTTTGGTTGTAATTATTTTAGTAAATTTTTTGTGTTGTAATTATTAAAGTTTGGTCAATTTTTTGTTTGGTAAATATTTTTGTCATTTTTTGTGTTGTAATTCTGTTTGTCAGTTTTTTGTCGGTTTTTGTGTTATGATTTTGGTTAAATTTTTTGTGTTGTAATTATGATTTTTGTAAAGAATTTTGTGTTGTAATTATGATTTTTGTAAAGAATTCTGTGTTGTAATTATGATTTTTGAGTTGTCAATTTTTGCACTGGAATTATGATTTTTGTCATTTTTTATATTGTAATTATTATTTTTGTCAATTGTTTGTGTTGCTAATGTAGTTTTTTCAATATTTTGTGTGGTAATTATGATGTTTGTCTTTTTTTTGCCTTGTAATTATGTGTCAATTTTTTGCGTTGTACTTATTACTTTTGTCTTTTTTGTGTTATGATTTTTGTAAATTCTATTGTGTTGTAATTATTCGGATATTTGTCTGTTTTTGTGATGTAATTTTGATTTTTGTAAAATTTTTGTGTTGTAATTATTTTGATTATTGTCAATGTTGTGTTGTAATGATTATGATTTGTTATTTTTTAAGTTGTAATTGTGATTTGTAATTTATTTGTGTTGTAATTTTTTTTTGATGGAGAAATCATTTTGTGTATCAATTATTATAGTGAAATATATTGTAAATATTGAAGGGAAGAAAAATAATTTTGTTATAGATATTATAGTTATTGTATTTATGGTCATTATTTTTGTTGAGGTAGAGAAAATAAATGTTTTAATTATTGTAATTAGTTTTGTTTTGAGAAAGTAAGTTTATGTTGTAATTATTACAATAAGAAAAATAAGTTGGTGTTGTAATTATCTTAGTAGTTGTTGTAATTATGGTAATTGTTTTAATTGACAGAGAAAGTAAGTTTATGTAATTATTAGAATAATACAAATAAGTTGATGTTGTAATTTTTAGAATTATTTGTGTTTAGGGAGAGAAAGGCTTCCAGGGCTGGCGAGGTCTTAAAGGTGCGCCAGGATCAGCGTGCGTGTTGAAGGTAGTCACATGACTGTTGAAGGTAGTCACATGACTAGATAATGTTTTTGCCAAGTCAGTCGTGGCTTTATTCGCCAAGATTTGTTGTAAATGGTGAAGTTTTTACATTTTGAAATATTGTGTTTTTATTGGCAGGGCAATAAAGGACCAGCAGGTTTGCGGGTAAGTGCGTCTCTTAGTGTGTATTATTTATAAACGTTTATGTGTTTATTATTTTTAAGCACTTTGAGTGTTAAGAAAAGCGCTATGTAAATCTAATTTATTATTATTTATGTGTTTGTATTTTTTTTTATAAACATTTATGTGTTGATGTTCTTTCAGGGAGGTCAGGGCCTCAAAGGAGATCCAGGACCCTCAGGAGATCCTGTAAGGACAAGAGGCTGTTTGTTACTAAACCATCAGAGATCTTTGCTGTAACCTGTGGTGTTCCTCAGGGCTCAGCCCTACACCCCTTTTTATTACTCATTGAAACTACTTGTGTGTCCTTACAGGCTCATCCAGGTGTCCCTGGCACGCCTGGACATAAGGTGAGTACGCTAGCTCAGGTGGAGTAGGAGTTTTATAGGTATAGTATGAATAGGTTTTTTTTTAGATATAGGTGTAGTAGGATGAGTTGTTTAGGTGTAGTTAGAAGAGTTTTTTTTATATAGGTGTAGTACATATAGATGAAGTAGAACAATTTTTTTAGATAAAGATGTAGTTCACATAGGTGTAGTAGGAGGAGTTTAATTGGTGTAGGCGTAGAAGAGTTTTAAAGATATAGGTGCAGTAAGAAGAGTTTCTTCGATATAGGTGTAGTAGGAATTTTTTTTTAGATATAGCTGTAGTACATATACGTGTAGTAGGAATAGTTGTGTATGTATAGGTGTAGTACACAGGTGTAGAAGGAATGGTTTTGTAGATATAGGTGTAGTACATACAGGTGTAGTAGGAATCATTTTGTAGATATAGGTGTAGTACATACAGGTGTAGAATGAATAGCTTTGTAGATATAGGTGTAGTACATACAGGTGTAGTAGGAATCATTTTGTAGATATTGGTGTCGTACATATACTGTAGGTGTAGTACATATTGGTGTAGTAGGAAGAGTTTTATAGATGTAGTACAAACTGGTGTAGTAGGAATAGTCTTATAGGTGTAGTAAATATAGGTGGAGTAGGAATAGTCTTACAGGTGTAGTACATATTGGTGTAGTAGGAAGAGTTTTACAGGTGTAGTACATATTGATGTAGTAGGAATAGTTTTATAGATGTAGTACAAACTGGTGTAGTAGAAATAGTTTTATAAGTGTAGTAAGAAGAGTTGTATAGTTGTAGGAAGATGGTTTTTGATAGGTGTAGTAAAAATAGTTTTTAGATATAGGTGTAGTACAAATGTGTAGGAGTACATATAGGTGTACTAGGAATAGTTTTATAGGTGTAGTGTTTTAGATGTAGGTGTAGTAGGGATATTTTTTTTAGATGTAGGTGTAGTAGGAATATTTTTTTAGATATAGGTGTAGTACATATTGATGAAGTAGGAATAGTTTTTTTTAGATATGTCTTATGTTTAGTAAGAATAGTTTTTTAGATATAGGTGCAATTGGAAGACTTTTTTTAGATGTGTGGTTACTACACATCCATAAAAAACTTCTTACTACACCTATATGTACTACACATATCTACAAAAATCTTACTACTACACCTATATATAAATAACTCTTCCTACTACACCTAAAAATCTTTCTACTACGCCTATATCTACAAAACAATTCCTACTACACCTATACTGTGTGTACTGTACTACACTAGTACATATTAGTGTAGTAGGACTAGTTTTTTTTTTAGATATAGTTGTGGTAGGATTTTTTTTTAGGTATGTGTAGTACATATACGTGCAGTGGGAATAGTTTTTTTTTATATATATAAGTGTAGTACTTGTAGGTGTAGTAGGAGTAGTTGTGTAGATATACTGTAGGTGTAGTACAAAAAGATGTAGAAGGAATAGTTTTGTAGATATAGATATAGTACATACAGGTGTGGTAGGAATGGCTTTTTAGATGTAGAAGGAATACTTTTATATCTATAGGTGTAGTATGAATTATTATGTAGTTGTAGTATGAATAGGTGTAGTAAGAACACTTTTATATCTATAGGTGTACTATGAATAATCATGTAGTTGTATGAATAGATTCAGTAATACTCTTATGGCTATAAGTGTAAGAACAATACTTTATAAGTGTAGTAGGAATATTTATGTAGTTGTAGTATGAATAAGTCTAGTACAGTGGTTCTTAACCTGGGTTTGATCGAACCCTAGGGGTTTGATGAGTCGGCCTCAGGGGTTCGGCGGAGCCTCTGCCGTGGAGGTCAAGATACACCCGACTCATTGTGTAAATAAAAACTTCTCCCTATTGCCGTATTATGGACATCCCCAAACAATGTTCCCTCTAATTTTCCATCTGATTTGCAGGTGTGTAATTTGTTCTGAGTCGATGCACTGTGTCGGTTTTGTTCTTTGAACAAGGTGATGTTCATGCACAGTTCATTTTGTGCACCAGTAAAAAAAAAAAACATAACTGTCTTGAATTTCAAAAACCATTTTTATTTTTCACTAAAGAAGGGTTCGGTGAATGCGTATATGAAACTGGTGGGGTTCGGTAACTCCAACAAGGTTAAGAATCACTGATTTAGAGCTATTTGGTTAGGGTCAGGGTTAGAGGGTTAGGGTTATTATAAGGCCATGCCGAATAAGGCATTAATAAGTACTTAATAATGACTAGTTAAGAGCCAATATGTTACTAATTTGCATGTTAATAAGCAACTAATTAATAGTGAATATGTTCCCCATTCTAAAGTGTTACCATGTTTTTTTTTACTGGTGCACAAAATCAACCGTGCATGAACATCACCTTGTTCAAACAATAAAACCAACACAGTGCATGAACTCACAACAAATTACACACCTGCAAATCAGTCAGCTGACAGGGAGAAGTTTGTATTTACACGAAGAGTCGGGTGTGTTTTGACCTCCGCCGAACCCCTGAGGCCGACTCACCGAACCCCTAGGGTTCGATCGAACCCAGGTTAAGAACCACTGCTCTAAATTAAGTCTTTGTTACTTAGAATATGTTCCCCATACTAAAGTGTTACCAAAAACATACAACTTTGTCTTGAATTTGAAAAAAATATATATTTTATTTTTCACTAAAGAAGGGTTCGGTGAATGCGTATATGAAACTGGTGGGGTTCGGTAACACCAACAAGGTTAAGAACCACTGACTTAAATAGACATTAAGTATTTTACTTAACCTTCAACCCGACATCTTTTTCAGAGTTAAAAACATTTTGTTCCATGCAGAAATTTTATTTCATTTTCTCTGCAGTCAAACTTTGAGTTCATAAATGTAACCCATAATAGTTTGTTTATACATAGCACAAAGCAAAAAAAAAACAACTTTATATGCAGTGTTATTTAATTTTATTTATTCTATTTTTGTCCTGTCCAGCTTCTCAGGCAAATCATATAGTTGATGTAGATGCCCATATCGGTGGTTCAGATTTACTTTACAAAAGAGAAGTGTAGGATACTTCTATTGTTGCCTTATTTAAATTTGACTTATTAAATGTATTAATATTATCATTTGGTGCAGCCGGGCCGGAGCAGGAGGGGATAGAAAGAGGAAAAAAAGGAGAAATTGTGGGGATAAGAGGGGGATTAGACAGTGTTATTTCATTTTAAATTTCAAAAGAGTTTTGTGGCTCCCATTGTTTTCTTTAATTTGTGAAACGGGTCTAAATGGCTTTTTGAGTGGTAAAGGTTGCCGACCTGATATAGTTATATTCAGTAGGTATACTAGCTGACGTTCTAGGTACTTAGGTGTACTAGCAAGTATAGTTATACACATTAGTTATGTAGGTGTATTGGTAGGTATGGTGCCATAGGTGTTGTAGTATTATTGGTACTAGGTATAGTTATATAGGTGTAGTATTTAAAGTCAGAATACAGTAGGTGTAGTTGTATTACTGTAATATACAGTATATATTGTAGTACTTCTATTAGAATACAGTAGTTTGTGTTCAATGGGTCCACTTACTGTGTGTGTGTGTGTGTTTTTTTTTTCAGGGTGACCCAGGCCTGTGTGGAGGTCCAGGTGTTGAAGGTGTGCAGGGTCCCAGAGGAGAACCTGGTCTCAGAGGAACTAAGGTGGCTGACTAAGTTCTTGCCTGACACCAAAATGTTTCTCGCCAACACTTAAAAGATATTTGTTTCAGGGATTGAAAGGACTTTGTGGACCTTCAGGACCTTTGGGTCACCTTGGAGCAGTTGGAGCCCCTGGTTTGACGGGACAACCCGGACTTCCTGGACAAGGTGAGCCTAATTGTGCACTTTGAGCTGGAAACCTAACGCACCTTAGCTTGTGTTGCAGTCTTCCATCTGGAAGGTCTACAGGGAGAACCGGGAAGTCCAGGACCTCTGTCCTCATCATGCAGCTGCTCGCCACACCCCCGCATACAACCAAGGCCACACCGGGTCCAGAAGGTAGAGAACGCGCTTTGATGTCTCTCCTCATTCTTGCCTGATCAGATCGTCCCGTCTTTGTAGATCTTCATCGCAGACGGAGAAGAAGCTTTGAGGAAGCTGCAGAAGGAGAACACCATGGTTCTACGTACCGACATGAAGGCTCTTTACATCTTCACTGAGCAGCAGTGGATTAACGTACTGGTGAGCTAATCTGTTAGCATTAGCATCCTAGGTACTGGCGAGGTAATTTGTTAGCCTTGACATCCTAGGTACTGGCAAGCTAACCTTTTAGTTTCAGCATCTTGAGTTAATCTTTTAGCATTAAAGGCCTACTGAAATGTGATTTTCTTCTTCAAACGGGGATTGCAGGTCCATTCTATGTGTCATACTTGATCATTTCGCGATATTGCCATAGTTTTGCTGAAAGGATTTAGTAGAGAACATCCACGATAAAGTTCGCAACTTACGGTGCTAAGAGAAAAGCCCTGCCTCTACTGGAAGTCGCAGACGATGACATCACATGTTGATGGCTCCTCCCATATTCACATTGATTTTAATGGGAGCCTCCAACAAAAACTGCTATTCGGACGGAGAAAACGACAATTTCCCCATTAATTTGAGCGAGGATGAAAGATTCGTGTTTGAGGATATTGATAGTGACGGACTATAAAAATTAAAAAAAAAAAAAAAAACGCGATTGCATTGGGACGGATTCCGATGTTTTTAAACACATTTACTAGGATAAATCTGGGAAATCCCTTATCTTTCTATTGTGTTGCTAGTGTTTTAGTGAGTTTAATATTACCTGATAGTCGGAAGGGTGTCTCCACGCGCAGTGTCTTAGGGGAGTCGACGGCAGTTATGGACGGCAACAAGCTCAGCTTTTCTCCGGTAACAACTGACTTTTTACCACAATTTTCTCACCGAAACCTGCAGGTTGACATGTGGTCAGGATCCATGGTAAAGTTTCACCTCCGGGAATTCTAAACAAGGAATCACCGTGTGTTTGTGTGGCTAAAGGCTAAAGCTTCCCAACTCCATCTTTCTACTATGACTTCTCCAATATTAATTGAACAAATTGCAAAAGATTCAGCAACACAGATGTCCAAAATACTGTGTAATTATGCGGTTAAAGCAGATGACTTTTAGCTGTCTGTGTGCGTAGCGCTCATTTTCTAAAAACGCGTGATGTCTTGTCATCATTACGCGACCTTTTCAAGACGAAACTCCCGGGAAATTTAAAATTGTAATTTAGTAAACTAAAAAAGCCGTATTGGCATGTGTTGCAATGTTAATATTTCATCATTGATGTATAAACTATCAAGACTGCGTGGTGGGTAGTAGTGGATTTCAGTAGGCCTTTAACATCCTAGGTAATGGTAAGCTAATTTGTTAGCATTAGCATCCGAGGTACTGGTGCGCTAATCCGATAGCGTTAGCATCCTAGACCTTGTAGTTTCTAAAGGGATGTAAAAAAAATGTTTTATAATTCCTTGTCTAGATGTAAATATTAAAATGCAGGAGCATGTTTCAAATGAAATGTATATTTGACACAGTTAGTCAAGGAATATGAATAATAATAATCATCATCTACTGAATGCTGATTTCTTGTCATCTCTTCTTTTTACGCTGCTTTGGTGGATAAAAAGAATCCCAACAGTGACTCCCCCCTCCATTAAAATTCTCCCAGCTTTTTACAATAAAAGCCCATCAGCCTGTCACCCTTCCCCTAAAGTATGCAACAAAATCATGACCAGCACGCTGGCACGCCTAGTTAGAATGCTAATAAACTTTCCCTTGCAATTGCTGCCTTGTTTTTACTTCCTGCCTTCAGTTAATGTGATATCAATTATTCACACCAGCGATATCGTGTGTGTTTACGAAGCTGTTAACACATCCCAATGTCCTCCAATAGGCACGCAAGCTTGGTCTTTTCTTTTACAGGCTACTAGGAGCCAGCAGCTACACAACACCTAAGCACACAAGAGCACACAAGCTATGTAGTAATAAGTGAAGAGTATTGCGGTGTAAAACAGCACATTTGTCAACATAAACAAGTATCAAATGATTATAGTTGCATATTACTTCCAATAATTTTACTCCAAGGCAGAAGAGTATTTCAAAGTATCCAGTAACAAACGTGTCCGCGTTAGTCAACTTAATGCGTCATGAGGTTAACATCATGAATTATTCTGGCCACTAAGTGACGCCAAATTTTTTTTACAGTAAATTCCGGACTATAAGCCTAATTTGGGGCCATGTTTTGTGTTCAATAGTTTTTAGTTTTAATTAAACACAAGCGGAGGCACTAAATAGGTTTGTTTGTGCCATTGCGCCCACTGCAGGTGTTGCGAGTTGAAAATTTACTTCCTGTTAAAATGCCTTGAACTGGAAGTAGAACCGCCCAAGCGACGTTTGTAAGTTTTACAATATGACTAAAACAATTCTTACTTACTACACGTCCCATATGTGATGTTTGCAGGAGTGCTTTCATGCATATTTGTAATGAAGCTACAGTCATTAGCATTAGCTATTATGCTAACACATTTATGTGTCTGTTAGTATTATCAACTTACAATGGCATTCTTTTTCTATTGTTTCAGTTTGGTAAATTCACTCAAAATTTAGCGTGGAGTTATTCAGTCTGTTTAGTTCTCCACTTTCTATTTGATCCATCTTGGTCTCTACACGTCATCTAGTGTGCTGCCATCTAGTGGAAGAAGTCTTCAATTGCTGTGCAGTCGCTCAACATTGACAATCTTGGTTACCTCCTTTCCTGGGTAAGTAAGTGAACGAGTGACCGCAAGTCCCGATTCAGTATAAAAACACGACTCGTTCCTAAGTTGCACATGTGTAATACACAATATCAGAAATCTTAATGTCTCATTGGTGTCCAAATGTTTGGTTTACATCAAACATGACTCACCTTCTCTTTTCCAGGTGTGTAAATGTACTCAAACTAATGAAACTTCCACTAAGTTTTATAATATTATTTTATTTTATAAACAGCGTTTTTGTACAGGTGATAATCACATGTTATGTCTTGACTGACTCAGCATATTTAGAAAAAAGGATTCCATTAATTAATTCATTCATGACATGAACCAAGGTTTTACTTTTGAGAGTCATATTCTTTGATACACTGAAAATCTTTGACTGTAATTTAATTTCCATGATGTTACATGTGTTGTGTTACTTGTGGTACAACATGTATTACTTGTAGCGCAACATATGGTGTAACACCGGTAATGCAGCATGGTGTCCATGATGTAAGACATGTGGTGCAACATGGTGTCTATGATGCCACAATGGTGTCCATAATGGCTTGTGGGTGGTGCAGCATGATCTCCATGATAAAACATAGGTAGTGCAACATGGTTTGCATGGTGCAACACGGGTGTTCCAACATAGGTGGTGTAACATGGGTAATGCAACATGATGCAACACGGAGGGTGCGACATGGTCGCCATGGTTTAACACGGGTGGTGCGACACGGCTGGCGCACAATGGTCACCGTGGTGCAACACGGCTGGCGCACAATGGTCACCGTGGTGCAACACGGGTGGCGAATCATGGTCACCGTGGTGCAACACGGGTGGCGAATCATGGTCTCCGTGGTGCAACACGGGTGGCGAATCATGGTCTCCGTGGTGCAACACGGGTGGCGAATCATGGTCTCCGTGGTGCAACACGGGTGGCGAATCATGGTCTCCGTGGTGCAACACGGGTGGCGAATCATGGTCTCCGTGGTGCAACACGGGTGGCGAATCATGGTCTCCGTGGTGCAACACGGGTGGCGAATCATGGTCTCCGTGGTGCAACACGGGTGGTGAATCATGGTCTCCGTGGTGCAACACGGGTGGCGAATCATGGTCTCCGTGGTGCAACACGGGTGGCGAATCATGGTCTCCGTGGTGCAACACGGGTGGCGAATCATGGTCTCCGTGGTGCAACACGGATGGCGCTCCATGATCTCTGTGGTGCAACACGGGTGGTGCACCATGGTCTCCATGAAGCGCAACACGGGTGGTGCATCATTGTCTCCATGGTGCAATACGGGTGATGCACAATGGTCTTAATGGTTCAACACAGGTGGCGGACCATGGTTTCCATGGAGCGCAACACTGGTGGCGCACCATGGACTCGGTGCACGACCCGTGTTGAACCACAATGGTCTCCGTGGTTTAACACGGGTGGCGCACCATGGTCTCCATGAAGCGCAACACGGGTGGCGCACCATGGTCTCCATGAAGCGCAACACGGGTGATGCACCATTGTCTCCATGGTGCACTACGGATGGTGCACCATGGTCTCCATGGAGTGCGATACGGGTGGTGTACCATGGTCTCCATGAAGCGCAACACGGGTGGTGCATCATTGTCTCCATGGTGCAATACGGGTGGTGCACAATGGTTTTCATGGTTCAACACGGGCGGCGGAACATGGTTTCCATGGAGCGCGACACGGGTGGTGCATCATGGACTCTGTGGTTCAACACGGGTCGCGCACCATGGTCTCCGTGGTTAAACACGGGTGGTGCACCATGGTCTCCATGAAGCTCAACACGGGTGATGCACCAGTCTCCATGGTGCAATACGGGTGGTGCACCATGGTCTTCATGGTTCAACACGGGTGGTGCACCATGGTCTTCATGGAGCGTGATACGAGTGGTGCACCATGGTCTCCAAGGTGCAACACGGATTGTGCACTATGGTCTCAATGGAGCTTGATACGGGTGGCATACCATGGTCTCCATGGTGCAACACGGGTGCCGCACCATGGTTTCCATGGAGCGCGACACGGGTGGCGCACCATGGTCTCCATGGAGCGCGACACGGGTGGCGCACCATGGTCTCCATGGAGCGCGACACGGGTGGCGCACCATGGTCTCCATGGAGCGCGACACGGGTGGCGCACCATGGTCTCCATGGAGCGCGACACGGATGGCGCACCGCAACATGGTCTCCATGGAGCGCGACATGTGTGGTCTCCATGGAGCGCAATACGGGTGGTGCACCATGGAGACCATGGTGCAACACGGGTGGCAAAACATGGTCTCATAATGATGCAACATGGTTTGTAGGGTGCAACATGGGTCCATACTGAGATGGCTGGTGCAGTATAGTGTCAATGGTGCAACATTAAAATCCCCACTGATGTTTCCTATCTAAGGTGTGCACTCTATGAAGGGCACCTGGCAGTCCATTAAGGCTCCTTTAGTTGGAAGTTTTTAATATTAGCATTTTGTCTTTTTTCTTTGCATCCAAAACCCAAACATTTTTTAAATCTGAGAAAAAAAAGTATTCGACAACAATGTGATCGGTTTATTAGAGTAACATAATGATTGATCAGTTATTGATAGATGGGATTGACTTTTGGCAAAGAGCACAGTGATGTGGTGTTCTTTGGGGCGCTTCCTACTTTGCATAGCTCCTCCCCTGCTACTGTGAGCCAAGCAAGATGGCCGCTGACTTGGTTTCCACTCGGTCAAGAAATGATGAACGTAGAAAACTTAGTGATTTTGTAAAGTTTAAGCAAGATGAATAACACTTGGACAGCAAATGCTCCTTTCAACCTGAAACAATTAAATAATCTTCTATAAAAACACAGAAAAGGCTTAAAATGAAGGCTCGTTCATTCTAGAAACACTCCCGCGTCTTTCATGGTTTCACTTTCACTTTCGGTATGTAGTGTCAACATATGCGTGTAATATGAAGAGTAATGAGGTGTATAATTTGTTTCCTGTTTTGTCAGAAGTGACCCGCCTTCTTTTCCTGTTCAATTGAATCAATCAAGTCACTGGACTCTGCACGTCCACTTTGTCCTCTACCACTCGCTGGTCAGTTTAGTGCTTTGGTCCCGTTTGGGCGGCGCAGGTGGCGGCCCTCGCCGCAGCGTTGCATAGCCGGAAATGTTGGAGCTAAGTTTGGCGGACTGAGAGCGGGCGTGGTGACGGGACAGCGTTTGCGTGTGGTGGCGGGCGTCCTGCTGCTGATGCAGGAGCTCCGGCGGAGGGGGCGGCAGCAGAGCCATGTCGTCCATGGTGGCCACGGGCTCCATCTTGGTCGAAGGGACTAGTTGGGAGGACGTGAGCGACCCGTGGCGGGAAACCGACTTCCTCTTGAGGGTACGGTTCAGGTCTTCCAGGAAATGAGTCTTAAGTGCCAGAGTGCTCGGCCCCGTGGATTTGGGGGATGTGGGAGGCACCGGGGTAGAGGAGGAGTAGGAAGACAAGGAGGGGGGCGGGGTCTGAGAGAGGGGCGGCGACATTGGTAGTGAAGCGTCGTAAGGGGCTGTGTTGCTAGTGCGACGATTTAGTGTGGGTGGAGGCACAGCCCCCTTTTTGAGGGAGGTTTGCTTCCACGATGAAGACGACAAAGGTGCTGCAGGCTGCGTTTGAGGCTGGGGGTTGACCACAGCCACCCTAGGCGGCTGGTGAAACTCAGAGGGGTGGGGCGGGGGAGGGAAGAGCTCAAAGTCACTGGGTGGGGGCGGGAAGTAGTCTGGGGACGACTCCAGATGTGGCGGCGGAGACGGGAACTCTGAGGACGCCTGATGGTGCTGAGCCGCTTGCAGCCCCTGGAGCGCCAAAGGCAGGTTGGCCAGATTCAGCTTCCCCGGCTTGGGAGGCGGCGTCGGAAACGCAGAGAACTCCTTTGAAGGCGAACCAGTCGCTGAGGAGGAGCTGGAGGATGTAGACGTTTGAGGAGCTTGTCCAAACTTATTGACCAGACTTTCCACCTTCTTGGGCCTCTCGTCCGCCGCCTCGCCCGAGTTTGAGCGCATGGAGGAGGCTCTCTGCGGGGCGGCAGGGGGGCCTCGCTTGCTGGAGGAGGTGGAAGGGGATTGTTTGATGGGGGAACCTGTCTTGGAGAAGGGCGGAGGGGGAAACTCTGCAAGGGAATTGTCGGGAAGAGGTGGGGGGAATTCTGGCGACTGCGTGGCGACAACGCCTCCCGGCTGCCATTTTGGTTTGGCCTTGACTGCTGGGGGAGACTGGGGGGGATTGAACTTTGAGCCCTCAATGGAGTTGGAGGAAGGAAGCGAGGGGGAAGCGGCAACGTTTCCTGGGAACTGGTTAACGATCTGTTTGACTAGAGATGAGGTAGCCATGGAGATGAAGGAGGAGGAGGGGGACAAGGCGAGGTTCTTGGAGGAGAGACTGTGCTGCTTAGGGAGGGTAGGTGGCGGCTGATTGGGGGAGTGGCCTGTGGAGAAACTTTGCTGCTTCTTTACAGGGCCGTGGGGGGGTGTAGGGGACACTGGTGACTGTGCAATTGGGAGGGAAGATGGACCTGGGGGTTTAGGGGCGGTCTGAGGGGGAAAACCACCAGTGAAGGTTTTGGGCGGTGCTGGAGGGGGTGCATTGGGGGACGCAGGGGTGGAGAGCAGGGTGGGTGCTTGAAGAGGCGTGGACTCCCCAGGCGAAGGGAAGTCATACACCATGTTTGGGAACTTCTGTGCCAGAAAGTGCTTGAGGCCGGCGTTGGACAGTTGAGTGTGGGACTCTGGTGGTGGGAGAAACCCGTTGGCTTCCAGAATCTCGGGTGGTGGCGGCGGGAGGTACGACGATTCGTCATCCAGCGGCAGAGGAGGAAGAGATGAGGAACTCTGCAGACCCAACGGCAGCACAGTCGCGGTGGCGCCTTGAACTGGCTCTGAGGGTGGAGGAGGTGGGGGAGGCGTGCTGTAAGTGGCGGGCAGAGTGTTGTAGGTGGGAGGTTGGGCGGCACCGGGCGGCTGCGCTCTGGACTGGATCTGGCTCTGGTTCTGGTTCTGGTTCTGCAGGCGAGCTAGCGTGCTGTACTTGACGTAGGCGGCCGCCTGATGGGCCATGTTCACCACTGGCGGCGAGGAGTACTCCTCAAGGGGAACCATCCCGTCGCTGTAACTTCCCCGGGAGGGTGGAGTCTGAGGCTGGGAGAGAGGGAGGTGCTGGGAAGAGAGGTTGGGGATCTGCAGGGGGATGGGCCTACTGATGGCGTCCATCTTCATCATCTGCATCAAACAACACAAAATGCTCAAATCAAATTGGATACGGACTTTTGGGACCATTAAGAAAAAAAAAAAATTACAAAATGCAGGAACAGCAACTCAAGAGAAGTCCACGTCTTCAGACAAACATGGCCACCAGTCCACCTCATCCACACGTGAACTTCAACACTCCGTGCAAAACTAAACCTGACTTCTCAAAAATCAGCACAGCAAATTTCAAACGAATAACGGCTGCATTTTACTCTGAGCCACTAGGGGGCATACTTGAAAGGTTTCCACAGCATCTAAGCAGCAATTTAGGATTAG